>NC_041382.1:436103737-436118254 GCF_002162155.2 Triticum dicoccoides
CCAAGTCTTCTAATTATGATAAACTTGAATAATCTATAGACTTGAAATGTTTATAAGCTTCTATTCTAGACTCCCTCCAAGTCCGGTTAAAAAACTTTAAGCCGGTTAATTATATATATATATTGCATCTGTAGTCCCCAAGGGCCGGTTTAATCAGTATGAATGAGATGGTCCTATTAATCATTGTGTAAAAGAATAGAACTTAACTGTATATCCCCCATGAGTCGGCTGGGACTGTCAACAGCACACCTGGCTCATCCTTAAAAAGAAAACAAGCAAAGTGCATTAGCCCCCAAGTGCCAAGTGTTGTTTCTTGCAAAGCACTTGGGACTTTTTTAGAAAGAGTCATTTCCTTTGAAAAATTGCGTTGACAGACATTAGCCCCCAAGTGCCAAGTGTTGTTGCTTGCAAAGCACTTGGGACTTTTTTGTTGTAATCCGTCATGAAACTTAACAAAATTGTGTTGTATTTAGGCTGCTACCACTGAATTGGAAACTCAATTGAACGAGGCCAAGACCCGGCAGGCGGCTCAGGAGACTGAGACCAAAAAGGTTGAATGAAAATTTCAGTTTAGTGTGTCTGAAGCCGAAAAATTGAAGACCAGCTTTACTGCAGACAAAGAGGCTTGGGCCAAGGAAAAGACGGTCCTGATTCAGCGCGCTGAGAAAGCCGAGGCGGCTCTGGAAGAGGTTACCACTGAACTCACCGGCCTAAAGAACCACGTGCCTCAGATGGTTTCTGGAATCTTAGGTAAGTCACCTTGTTATTTACCCAAAGTGAGTATTTGTCATCATAATGTAAGCCGCCCCTTTAACCAATTGTGTAAACTTTGCAGGTCCCAGGAGTAGCAATCTCAGCCAAGATACACTAGTGAAGCTCAAGGCGGTTTACACGCTTGTTGATCAATTATACACTGGAGCTCAGCGGACTCTTGCCAGTATCTCCCCGGCGAATCAAGGACCAAATCTGTTAAGTGATGTCTTGAAGAAATTGTCCATCTTGCCCACCAGGTTCCAAGAAATCAAGTGATCTTGTGCTAGAGTCAGAGCGGTGACAGCCTTGAGCCATGCAAAAGTCTGGGTACCGGAATTAGACCCGGCAGACGTAGCCAGCGGGTATCCTAGTCTCAAGGAAGATGGAACCCCTTTTGACCAACAAGACTTTGTTGCCTGCGTCAAAGAGATTCGCCCTCATGCTACAATCATTTCCGAAGAGACCAACCTCACCAAATATCAGCCGGGTTACAATGCAGATAACCAAAAGATGCCGACTCCTTCATATAAAGTGATGGATTTAATTCCACCCATTCGTAAGCACACTTTCTCCCCTGATATTGATCCGTCTGATCTGATTGATGATGAAGCTGAATTTGTTGCCTCGTGTGGCTTTGACTGGTCCAAACCCCACTTCCAGATGGTGGAGGAGGAAGACGAACCGGCAAGGGATGAATAGCAACCTTCGAGTCAGCCAGGCCAAGATTCATGAACCGGGGCCGGTTTATTATCTGCTCGTTGCGATACTTAAAAACAATCATCTTTTTGGGCACCAAGCGCCTTGTAATAGGCTAGCTTTAAAACTTCTTGTTCTACTATGCCATCGTGCATATTGTGCTGTTCATGACACTATTTATCTGCTATGCGAAGATATGCCATATATGCTTGATGATATTATCAATTTTGAATCTGTTCCTGCATACAACAGGTGAAAAGTGTCCTGGCGGTTTATCGCTGGACGGGTTATAAGGCCCCAATATAATCTTATCATGATTTATAACCAAGACTGGACTAAATAATAATCAGATATGATAAAAAATATGTCATACCTATGATATTTGATCACACTTGTTGGTTTACCAAACCAGTGCAGTAAGGGCGATAACCCAAGACTTTGGACACTGGTAATTATTAGAAATTCCCGGCTTATGAACAAAGCCGGACCGGGTTAATAAACACCGGATATTAACTTTATTTCATACTGGCGACTTATAGTCGAAGACCAGGCCGGGTTCATAAACATCGGATGTTATCTCATACTGGTGACTTATAGTCAAAGACCAGGCCAGGTTAATAAACACCGATGATTTACCATAAAGCTTTATAAGTCTTATCAAATAAACCTCAAAAAGAAAGAATCTATTGAAAACAAACCAGAAGCGAGGCTTTTCATGGGCTGCCAGGCCCAAAACGAGGCTTTTCATGGGTTGCCGGGCCACTGAGTTAAACCATTTTACAAACCTTATAAGAGGACCTCACATTAACCAATTGTCATTTTAACTTTGACAAGTTCAGGGCCTGCATAAGATTGACTTGTCAAATGTTCAGCGGGTCTTTCCAGGATTACCTGGGCGGAGTGACTTACTTAAAAAGGCAAGATAACCCGGGGGTTTAGGTGAATGCACCTGGCATCCAGGCCTGGCTTTTATAGCCTATCACAAGGTTACAGACTCTTTATTCTTTAGAACAAAAGAGCCCCAAGCAATATTTTGAGTTGTGCTCAAGGGGTACCTATGTTTGAGTTATGCTTTTGCAACAGACTCTCTTTGGTCCATTTAACCTGGGTAGCAAGCTCCCAAGTTTTTTTTATGTGGCTTATAAGCCAGATCAAAGGGTAATTATAACTTTGTTGTATAAAGCAGAAGCCCCCATGTGACCAAAAACTCATTATTTAAAGAGGAAAAAATGATAGAGGCCCTGCTTTAGCAGGGATGCCGGCTTTATTATATCGATCATAATATATACATTGTCAAAATATGTACATTGGAAGAGCCAGTGGCTCAAGTGTAGTAAGGCCGAAGATGAGCAATATTCCACGGCCGGCGGGTCTCTTCCTCTGACTTGCGTGAGTCCTTGTGGTCTCGAACATCAATAAGGTAATATGAACCATTGTTCATATTCTTACTAACCACAAAGGGTCCTTCCCAAGGTGGGGATAACTTGTGCATATCAGTCTGATCCTGGATAAGCCGGATCACCAGATCGCCTTCTTGAAAATTTCTGGTTTTAACCCGGCGGCTGTGGTAACGGTGCAAATCTTGCTGGTAAATCGCTGAATGAGACACCATGATGTCA
This sequence comes from Triticum dicoccoides, assembly GCF_002162155.2. Classification (NCBI taxonomy): domain Eukaryota; kingdom Viridiplantae; phylum Streptophyta; class Magnoliopsida; order Poales; family Poaceae; genus Triticum; species Triticum dicoccoides. The sequence continues at coordinate 436,106,806 of NC_041382.1, forward strand.
CGCTCTTCATCCAACAGGTCAAGTTCTTCCTGACGTGCTTTTTCATTGTCAACTTCAACATAAGCTGCCACCCGAGGTGAGTCATGACGGATGTCACTAGGGAGAACCGCCTCTGCTCCGTAAACCATGAAGAAAGGCGTGTATCTCGTAGATCTGTTAGGGGTGGTATTGATGCTCCATAACACGGAAGGTAACTCCTCCACCCAACAACCCGGCGTTCTCTGCAGGGGAACCATAAGCTGGGGCTTGATGCCTTTCAAGATCTCTTGATTGGCTCTCTCGGCTTCACCATTAGATTGGGGGTGAGCCACTGACAACACATCAAGCCGGATGTGCTCACGTTGACAAAATTCTTCCATAGCACCTTTAGAGAGATTAGTGCCATTGTCAGTTATGATGCTGTGTGCAAAGCCAAAACGGAAGATTACCTTCTTCATGAATTGAACCGACGTTGCTGCATCACACTTACTGACTGGCTCTGCCTCTACCCACTTAGTGAACTTATCAACCGCCACCAAAAGGTGGGTTTTCTTATCCTTGGATCTTTTCAAAGGCCCAACCATATCAAGCCCTCAGACTGCAAATGGCCAAGTCATTGGAATCATCCTCAATTCTTGATCCGGCACATGAGCTCATCGTGAAAATTTCTGACATCCATCACACCTTCTGACTAGGTCCTCCACATCAGCATGAGCTGTTAACCAGTAAAATCCATGACGAAAAGCTTTCGCCACGAGAGATTTTGAACCGGCATGATGACCACAGTCTCCTTCATGAATCTCACGTAGGATCTCACAGCCCTCCTCTGGAGAAACACAACATTGAAATGCTCCTGTGACACTACGATGATGTAACTCTCCATTAACAATTGTCATTGACTTAGACCGTCGGGTTATCTGCCTGGCTAAAATTTCATCCTCAGGTAACTCGCCTTGGGTCATATAAGCCAAATAAGGAATTGTCCAATCCGGAATTACATGAAGAGCCGCCACCAACTGAGCCTCCGGGTCAGGGATAGCCAAATCCTCCTCTATAGGTGATACGTCTCCGTCGTATCTACTTTTCCAAACACTTTTGCCCTTGTTTTGGACTCTAACTTGCATGATTTGAATGGAACTAACCCGGACTGACGCTGTTTTTAGCAGAATTGCCATGGTGTTATTTTTTGTGCAGAAATAAAAGTTCTCGGAATGACCTGAAAATCAACAGAGAATTATTTTGGAATATATAAAAAATACTGGAAGAAGAATCCACGTCAGGGGGGCCTCCACCTGTCCACGAGGGTGGGGGCGCGCCCTACCGCCCTGGGCGCGCCCCCCTGCCTCATGGTCCCCCTGACGCTTCACCGACCTCAACTCCAACTCTATATATTCATGTTCGGGGAGAGAAAAATCGGGGAGAAGGATTCATCGCGTTTGATGATATGGAGCCACCGCCAAGCCCTAAACTCTCTCGGGAGGGCTGATCTGGAGTCTGTTCGTGGCTTCGAAGAGGGGAATCCGTTGCCATCGTCATCATCAACCTTCCTCCATCACCAATTTCATTATGCTCACCGCCGTGCGTGAGTAATTCCATCGTAGGCTTGCTGGACGGTGATGGGTTGGATGAGATTTATCATGTAATCGAGTTAGTTTTGTTAGGGTTTGATCCATAGTATCCAATATGTTCTGAGATTGTTGTTTCTATGACTTTGCTATTCTTAATGCTTGTCACTAGGGCCCGAGTGCCATGATTTCAGATCTGAACCTATTATGTTGTCATCAATATATCAGAGTTCTTGATCCTATCTTGCAAGTCTATAGTCACCTACTATGTGTTATGATCCGACAACCCCGAAGTGACAATAATCGGGACCACTCTCGGTGATAACCGTAGTTTGAAGAGTTCATGTATTCACTATGTGTTAATGCTTTGGTCCGGTACTCTATTAAAAGGAGGCCCTAATATCCCTTAGTTTCCAATAGGACCCCGCTGCCACGGGAGGGTAGGACAAAAGATGTCATGCAAGTTCTTTTCCATAAGCATGTATGACTATATTCGGAATACATGCCTACATTACATTGATGAACTGGAGCTAGTTCTGTGTCACCCTATTGTATGACTATTACATGATGAACCTCATCCGGCATAATTCTCCATCACCGATCCAATGCCTACGAGCTTTCCATATATTGTTCTTCGCTTATTTACTTTTCTGTTGCTATTATTACACTCACTACAAAACACCAAAAATATTACTTTTGCTACTGTTACTTTTGCTATCGTTACCACTACTATCATATTACTTTGCTACTAAATACTTTGCTACAGATATTAAGTTTCCAGGTGCAGTTGAATTGACAACTCAGTTGCTAGTAGTTGAGAATATTCTTTGGCTCCCCTTGTGTCGAATCAATAAATGTGGGTTGAGTACTCTACCCTCCAAAAATGTTGCGATCCCCTATACTTGTGGGTTATCAAGACTATTTTCTAGCGCCATCGCCGGGGAGCATAGCTCTATTCTTTGAGTTACTTGGGATTTATATCTGCTTATCACTATGAAGAACTTGAAAGATCCAAGAACCAAGATTTATCCCTCAACTACGAGGGGAGGTAAGGAACTACCATCTAGCTCTGCACTTGATTCACCTTCTGTTTTGTGTAAGCTTGCGACACCTAAACCTGCTTCTGCTATTAATTCTGATATGTTTTATGTTATTGATGATGCCACTTCTGCTATGCATGATACTTATGATGAAACTACTTCTATGCTTGATACTAGTATGCCCTTGGTGAATTTCTTGATGAACAACTTGCTAGGGCTAGAGAGAATGAAATTATTGAAACTGATAATATTGATGAAAGTGATGATGAAGATTCTCCCCCTAGATATGAATTACTTGTTGTGCCTGAGGGCTATGTTATGGATGAAGAAACTGCTAGAGATTTTCTTGCTTGCAATGATTGGAGTGATCTTAAGAAACTATTAGCTAAGCTGAAACAAAAAACTTTGAATGCTAGGATGAAATATGATCCTGCTTATGCTACTTCACCTATCTTTGTACTGATAAGGATTATGATTTCTCTGTTGATCCTAAGATAATTACTTTAGTTGAATCTGATCCTTTCTATGGCTATGAATCTGAAACTGTTGTGGCACATCTTACTAAATTAAATGATATAGCTACACTGTTCACTAATGATGAGAAAACTCGCTACTATTATATCCTTCAATTATTTCCGTTCTCATTAAAGGGTCATGCTAAGATATGGTTTAATTCTCTTGACCCTGGTTGTGTGCGTAGTCCCCAGGATATGATTTATTACTTCTCTTCTAAATATTTCCCCGCTCATAAGAAACAAGCTGCTTTAAGGGAAATATATAATTTTGTGCAAATTGAAGAAGAGAGTCTCCCACAAGCTTGGGGGAGGCTTCTCCAATTACTTAATGCTTTGCCTGATCATCCTCTTAAGAAAAATGAAATACTTGATATCTTTTATAATGGACTAACCGATGCTTCCAGAGATTACCTGGATAGTTGTGATGGTTGTGTTTTCAGGGAAAGAACTGTTGATGAAGCTGAAATTTTATTGAATAATATGTTGACTAATGAAAATAATTGGACACTGCCTGATCCAATCCCTGATCCAATTCCTGAACCAACTCCTGAGCCAACTCCGAAGAAAAGGGGTATTCTATTTCTCAGTCCTGAAGATATGCAAGAGGCAAATAAATCTATGAAAGAAAAAGGTATTAAAGTTGAAGATGTTAAAATTTTACCTCCTATTGAAGAAATACATGGTCTTAATTTACCGCCTGTTGGAGAAATACATGGTTTTAATCCATCACCTATTGAAGAAACACATGGTCTTGATAACCCGACACAGGTAGTAAAGGTTAATTCTCTCTATAGATATGATAAAGCTGAAATCCCATTTACTAAGTTTGCTAGCCAATGCTTGGATGAGTTTGATGACTTTATGGTTAAGCAAGAAAACTTCAATGCTTATTTTGGTAGAGAATTAAAACGCAATGCTTACATGATTGAACACTTGAGTGATTATATGGCTAATGTTAAAGGTGAACTTAAACTTATTAGTAAACATGCTTCTATGGTTACCACTAAAGTAGAACAAGTACTTAAAGCTCAGAATAATTTGCTCAATGAATTAAATAGTAAGAAAAATGATAATGCTATCAGAGTTATGACTAGAGGTGGTAAAATGACTCGGAACCTTTGTATCCTGAGGGCCATCCTAAGAGAATTGAGCAAGATTCTCAGAGAAATAATATTGATGCACCTAGTCCTTCTAAGAGGAAGAAAAAGAAAAATGATAGGACTTTGCATGCTTCTAGTGAACCTGTTATTGACACACCTGAGAATCCCAATGATATTTCTATTTCTGATGCTGAAACACAATCTGGTAATGATGTTCATGTTGATGCTCAACCTAGAAATGATAATGATGTAGATATTGAACCTGTTGTTGATCTTGATAACCCAGAATCAAAGAATCAACGTTATGATAAGAGAGACTTTGTTGCTAGGAAGCACGGTAAATAAAGAGAACCATGGGTTCAGAAACCCATGCCTTTTCCTCCTAAACCATCCAAGAAAAAGGATGATGAGGATTTTGAGCGCTTTGCTGAAATGATTAGACCTATCTTCTTGCGTATGTGTTTGACTGATATGCTTAAAATGAATCCTTATGCTAAGTACATGAAAGATATTGTTACTAATAAAAGAAAGATACAGGAAGCTGAAATTTCCACCATGATTGCTAATTATACTTTTAAAGGTGGAATACCTAAGAAACTAGAAGATCCTGGAGTACCAACTATACCATGCTCCATTAAAAGAAACTATGTTAAAACTGCTTTATGTGAACTTGGAGCCGGTGTTAGTGTTATGCCTCTCTCTTTATATTGTAGACTTGATTTGAATAAGTTGACACCTACTGAAATATCTTTGCAAATGGCTGATAAATCAACTGCTATACCTGTCGGTATTTGTGAGGATGTGCCTGTTGTGGTTGCAAACGTTACTATTTTAACGGACTTTGTTATTCTTGATATTCCCAAGGACGATAGTATGTCTATTATTCTTGGAAGACCCTTTTTGAATACTGCGGGGGCTGTTATTGATTGCAGCAAAGGCAATGTCACTTTTCATGTTAATGGTAATGAGCATACGGTACACTTTCCGAGGAAAAAACCTCAAGTCCACAGTATCAATTCTATTGGAAAATTCCATCGATTATTTTTGGAGGTTTTGAATTTCCTCTTCCTACTGTTAAGAAGAAATATGATATTCTTATTGTTGGGGACATGCATATCCCCGTTGAGGTAACCTAGTGTTATTTGAAATCTCTCCGATTTCATGCAATTCTGAATGAGTTTGTTAACAAGACTTGATCAACATTGTTAGTGGATTCCTTTTGATGAGCATGAGATGGATGAATTTAGAAAACACAACTCTCTGTACCTTCTTTTTACTTTCTGTTATTTATATTAAATAAAGTAAAAATAGTAATTTCTGTCAGTTTTCTAAATTATTCATGCAGTAAAAAATGTCCCGAAAATAAAAGTTCTCCAAATGCCCTGAAATTTAAATATGATTTTTCTGGAATATTTGAGAATATCTGGCACTGAGAACACAGCAGGGGGAGCAAGCACCTGGCCACGAGGGTGGACGGGGCGCCCTACCCCCCTAGGCGCGCCCCTGCCTCGTGAGCCCATGTTAGCTCCCCTCCACTTATTCCAGCTACCACACACTCCTTCTTCCTCCCACAAACATCACTAGCCAGCTCAAACCTGAGTCCAAGCTCATCTTGCTGCCATTTTCGATCTCCTTGCTCAAAGCTCCATTTGGGGGATTGTTCTTTGGTATGTGACTCCTCCAATGGTCCAATTAGTTTTTGTTATATTGCTTTATTCATTGCATATTTTTGCTGCTTAGGTGACCTTTTTCTTGAGCTTGCATGTCAAATTTATGTGGTCAAAAGTAGTTTTGATGCATGATATTGTCTCTAGGCACTTGTAGGAGTAGTTGCTATCAATTTTGTTGAGCTTGGTTCACTTTTATTTTGACGTTACTAAAAATTTCAGAAATTTTCAGAAAAGGATGAAGAGATTTTTGAGGGGCTCATCGAGCCGAAGCTCAAAGGATAAACAAAGTGAAGAGAATAAGAAGCCCAAGTATAATATCCCTCGCACCGCGGAGGTTCGGCCGTGTGAACGGCCTTGTGATAATTTCTTGAGAGTAGCCGGGATTTATGATGATTTCTATGATTTGTCTTAGAATGCAGGCCTCACCGCCTTCCTCCATGACCAACGCGAACAGTATCTCTTACTCACCAATATCTTTGTGCAAAACTTTCATTTCCATGCTAGGAGCTCACCAACTACGGTGGAATTTTATTTATATGATGATCATAAGGAGATGTCACTTCGTGATTTTTGTCGGGTTTGTTTGATACCTTTTGAGGGCAGCGTAGAGGAACCACATCGTGACGATGTGGATGGGTTTATTAATACCATTGCTGTAGGGGAAACGGGGAAGGTTTCTGATGCACGAATTACTAGCATACATTTTCCTGTATTATGTTACTTCGCAATATTTGCTAGTAGATGCTTAATTGGTTGTGGAAACTATGGCAACCTTAGTGCCCCTGATATTGTTATTTCGTGACCTGCCTTGTTCCGTGATGACACATTTAGTATGGACGCTATTGTTGCAAAGCGGTTAAATCTTAACCGTACTAAGGGACCCGTCCTTGGAGGCATCTTGGCCTCGCGCCTCGTTGCACACTTTAACATACCTATTAGGCATTATGAGAAGGAAGAGAAGTTGTTGCCTCCTATTTTTCTAGATTATAAGAGTATGGTAGCACATGATTTTAATGTTAAGAATAGGGAAAAGGCGCTTAAGTACAAATTAATATTTGGTAAAAGTCATCCTGAGACTATTACCTTGCCTGCTCCTTCCTTGTTTGATTTATCTGCAGGCAAGTACCTTGTTCCGTTGGAGGCCATTCACGCCTACTGGAACCCTACATCAGCTATAGAGCCACAGCCGAGCCACAGCCGAAACCACAATTTGATCCTCCACGACAGTCTGATTACCAGTGGGATCCGGAGGTGATTGCCAACCAGTGGCAATCCGAGACTTCTTCACAGTACGACCCCAACTATTACTTTGGATATCCGCCAGGCCAGCCGTGGCCATAGACCAACTTAGGCCAAAAGCCTAAGCTTGGGGGAGTATGTATTTCTCACTGACATTACATTCATGTTCACACACTCATGCTAGTTGTCGGTGCTCATACTTTTTCATTGTAACATCAATGCTAGTTTATTTTCCTTTTTATGCTTTCTTCTTGTGTGTTTGATAAACCTTAGAAAACCAAACAAAAAATTAGTTGTAGCTTTTAGCTAGTTTACTTTCCATGCATGTAGTAGTAGTAATTAAAAACAAAACCCAAAAAGATTTATCGTTCTTCTTTTGCTTGTTGGGAGCTTTCCCATGTAAATAGTTTTATTTCTTTTCTTTCCTTTGGGGGTTGAGAGGAGAAGACCATGACTGAAATGTTAAAGTGGCTCTTATATGAATTATTGTTGATCTGACAAAAGAGCCCATATTACCTCGTCTTCTCTCTTGAATTGAACGCCTGCAGATTCCAGCTTAGTCCAATGCACGTGCACTATTATTATTTTCCACATTATACGGTCGTGCAAGTGAAAGGCAATAATGATGATTATATGATGAACTTATTGAGAGGAGAAAAGCTGGTATGAACTCAACCTCTCTTGTTTTTGTAAATATGATTAGTTCATCGTTCCTGATTCAGCCTATTATGAATAAACATGTTTGCAATGACAATTAGAGATTGTAGTTGCTTATGCCATGCATAATTAGCTAGGAGCTTATAATGGTTTACCTTGCGTGCCAACATGCTATTAAAATGGTTGTGATGTGGTATGATAGGGTGGTATCCTCTTTTGAATGATTCGAGAGGCTTGACTTGGCACATGTTCACGCATGTAGTTGAAACAAAATCAACATAGCCTCTACGATATTTATGTTCATGGTGCATTATATCCTACTCATGCTTGCATTTGGTGCTGATTAATTTTAATGCATGTTCATGACTGTTGCCGCTCTCTAGCTGGTCGCTTCCCAGTCTTTTTCTAGCCTTCACCTGTACTAAGCGGGAATACTGCTTGTGCATCCAATTCCATAAACCCCAAAGTTATTCCATATGAGTCCACCATACCTGCCTATATACGCTATCTACCTGCCATTCCAAGTAAATTTGTATGTGCCAAACTCTAAACCTTCAAATAAACATTCTGTTTTGTATGCTCGAATAGCTCATGTATCAACTAGGGCTGTCTGTATCTTCCATGCTAGGCGGGTTATTCTCAAGAGGAGTGGACTCCGCTCCACACTCACGAGAAAAGGGTTGGTCAGCGGGATGCCCAGTCCCATGCTTTATGAAAATCAAATCAAAATAACTACAAACAAAACTCCCCCGGGACTCTTGTTAGTTGGAGGCACTCGTTGTTTCGAGCAAGCCATGGATTGATGCTTGTTGGTGGGGGGAGTATAAACTTTACCATTCTGTTTGGGAACCGCCTATCATGTGTGTAGCATGGAATATATCAAAATCTCTCGGTTGTTATGTTGACAATGAAAGTATATCGCTCAAAATATTATCCATATCTATGTCAAAACCGAGCTCTGGCACCTCTACAAATCCCTGCTTCCCTCTGCGAAGGGCCTATCCATTTACTTTTATGTTGAGTCATCATCCTCTTATTAAAAAGCACCAGTTGGAGAGCACCACTGTCATTTGCATCCATTACTGTTAGTTTACATTGAGTATGACTTGACTGGATCTCTTCTACCATGAATTACAATGTCTAGTCAGTCCTTGATCTTTAAAGGTGCTCTGCATTTATGTTTTGCGGTCTCAAAAAGGGCTAGCGAGATACCATCTTGTTATATCATATCATGATTGTTTTTAGAAAGTGTTGTCATCCAAGATATATTATTATTGCTTGCTAGTTGATTATGCCAATGATATGAGTAAACATGAGACCTAAGTGTCATTGTGAATATAGTTAGTTCATAATCTTTGCTGAAAACTTGAATGCTGGCTTTACATATTTACAACAACAAGAGCAAACAGAGTTTGTAAAAGTTTTTCTTTATCACTTTCAGTTTATTAACTGAATTGCTTGAGGACAAGCAAAGGTTTAAGCTTGGGGGAGTTGATACGTCTCCATCGTATCTACTTTTCCAAACACTTTTGCCCTTGTTTTGGACTCTAACTTGCATGATTTGAATGGAACTAACCCGTACTGACGCTATTTTCAGCAAATTGCCATGGTGTTATTTTTTGTGTAGAAATAAAAGTTCTCGGATGACCTGAAAATCAACGGAGAATTATTTTGGAATATATAAAAAATGCTGGAAGAAGAATCCACGTCAAGGGGGCCTCCACCTTTCCATGAGGGTGGGGGGAGCGCCCCCTGCCTCATGGGCCCCCTGACGCTCCACCGACCTCAACTCCAACTTTATATATTCGTGTTCAGGGAGAAGAAAATCAGGGAGAAGGATTCATCGCATTTTAAGATACAGAGCCGCCGCCAAGCCCTAAACTCTCTCGGGAGGGCTGATCTGGAGTCCGTTCGGGGCTCTGGAGAGGGGAATCCGTCGCCATCGTCATCACCAACCTTCCTCCATCACCAACTTCATGATGCTCACCGTTGTGAATGAGTAATTCCATTGTAGGCTTGCTGGACGGTGATGGGTTGGATGAGATTTATCATGTAATCGAGTTAGTGTTTGATCCCTAGTATCCACTATGTTCTGAGATTGATGTTGCTATGACTTTTCTATGCTTAATGCTTGTCACTAGGGCCCGAGTGCCATGATTTCAGATCTGAACCTATTATGTTTTCATCAATATATGAGATTTCTTGATCCTATCTTGCAAGTCTATAGTCACCTACTATGTGTTATGATCCGGCAACCCCGAAGTGACAATAATCGGGACCACTCCCGGTAATGACCGTAGTTTGAGGAGTTCATGTATTCACTATGTGTTAATGCTTTGGTCCAGTACTCTATTAAAAGGAGGCCTTAATATCCCTTAGTTTCCAATAGGACCCCGCTGCCACGGGAGGGTAGGACAAAAGATGTCATGCAAGTTATTTTCCATAAGCACGTATGACTATATTCGGAATACATGCCTACATTACATTGATGAATTGGAGCTAGTTCTGTGTCACCCTATGTTATGACTGTTACATGATGAACCGCATCCGGCATAATTCTCATCCGGCATAATTCTCCATCACCGATCCAATGCCTACGAGCTTTCCATATATTGTTCTTCGCTTATTTACTTTTCCGTTGCTATTATTACAATCACTACAAAACACCAAAAATATAACTTTTGCTACCATTACTTTTGCTATCGTGTAACATCCCAAAATTCTAAATTTTGGAATGTTATAATAAATAGATAGATTGATTGATTGTTTGATTGTTGTGTGATTGATTGAGTGAAATTCGAAAGTTTTTGAAAGTTAAATGAGAGGGAATAAAAGGACTTTCCCAAACTTTCACCTTTTGCATTTTTGATCTTCGTGAATTCAAAGTCTTTTCAAATACAAAACCCTAGAGAGAAGATGACATGACTTCTTCCATTTCAATAAATGAAAGGGGTGTTTGAAAATATTTGAATTTCATTTGGAAAATATTTTCCAATTTAGAAACTTTATGGAACTCAATGATTTTCACGAGAGAAGATAAAATGACTTCTTCGAAACATATGAAATATGAGTTGGGAGTTTCAAATAAACTCAAATTTAAAATCCATTTGAAATAATTATTTTTCAATTTGGGTTATTTGAGTTTTATTCAAATTATTTTTCTCCAAAAACAAAATACATGGAAAATAGGATAACATGATTCCCTACAATAGAAAATTAGAGAAAAATTAATTTGAAATCATTTTGGTATTTTTAAAATGATTTTTATTGGATTTTACTAGACCAGTAGCACTCTTTGAATTATATGAATTTGTGTGGATTTTATTTGGCATTATAAAAATGTCCATGTTGTAGAAAATCTTTTTCTGCAAATTTTGGTATATTATATGCCTATATAAAAATTTTATTTATTTATTTATTTTTATTTTTCTATTGTCTGGAAAATCTTAAAAAAATCCGCCGACTCGGCCGGCCCAGCTCCCAGGCTAGGCCACGGCCCAGCACAAGCCGCCAACCGCCATCGCCCCGACTCGAGGCGGGAGTCCGCCGCCTGTACAACGCCGCGCCGCCGCCGTGCTCCGCCCTGCCTCTCCTCGCCACCTTTGCCCCCTCCTCCACGCAACCCCGCCCCCCGCCCTCTATATAAGCTCCTCCGCCGCCGCCTTTTTCCTCTCTGCCGCACCG
>NC_041382.1:436118724-436151895 GCF_002162155.2 Triticum dicoccoides
CTCCGCCGTCGTTGAAACCTTCCGAACCGGTATAAAACCGCCGGTCCGATCCGGTTTTTCTTTTAACCTCAGTTTAAAAAAAACCTACACTAGATTTTTTTTGGTTTTATTAAACAACGAACGTCCACTGTTTAGATCTTATAAACGAACGTTCGCTTTTTAGTCTTTTCCTTTTCTGTTAGTTTTAGATAGGGACTTCCTTGTAGATATTTTATTTACAATTTAGTCCCTGATCTTCAATCGATCACTACTTCTTACTCGTTAGTCCAAATCCAATGAAACCAATGCTCACGTCTTCATTACAATCTCCTCTATCTACTAATCCAACTCAAACATGTTTTTGAAATTTTAAAATTTGAATTAGATCAAATTTAGTTTCAAACTCTGTTTGATCATAACTTGAGTTTTGTAACTCCGTTTGAGTTGATTCTTTTTGCAAATCGAAGCTCTTGACCTAAACTTTCTGATAAGGCCCAATTCACATAATTTTGGTACTGTTAGAGATTGTTTTATGTTGCAAGAGTTATTTTCCTGGTTTTGAAGTTTTCCGAATCATCTTCTTGGATCTTTCTGATCTTTTGAGTGATTGCTTATGTGTGGTTACTATTGCTTGCTTATGATAGATTGACCGGAGTGTGACGAGTAGAACTATCAAGAGTTTTGAGTGCGAATCATCTTCATCAACGTTGCAGGCAAGTTCACACTTTGATCATATCCCTTTCATACCCAGTTTTTATGCATTAGTTTCACCCTCAAACATTGCATGAGTAGGATTGATAACATGTGGGTATTGGGAAGTAGTTGATGAGGTAGGAACCTATTGCCCTGCATTCAAACCTTGGGAGTTACTATTACGTTATGCTTATATTGCCATGCTATGCTCATAGACATGGATTGGGTTTGAGAGTATTTCATGACAGATGTGAGATTGTTAATTAATGGTTTACTTAAGGTGGCAACTTTAACACACATCTGGGTGGATTGAGGCACCTGGATATTCCAGCGATTGCCTATCTAGGCACTTGGGTATTCCAGGATTGCCTGTTTTTTTATGGACCACCACCCAGGCTCAAAGGGATCATGAGATTATTCATACTAGAAACTTCCGTGTGCAGCCACAAGCTACTATGGGCTCTAGCATAGTTGATTAAGTCGTGCGAACTCTTACAGTGGTAGACTAGCAGATGTAGGGGAAAGTAGGTGTAACGGTCTACCCGATCGTAAGGTGCTAGCACTTCTGAAAGACTATGTCTTGGTCATCCATTTCTCAAACACCATGTACTGCGAGAAATCCAACGGAGGAGATCGAGTCTTGTGGGGAAAAGTGCGCAAACCTCTGCAGAGTGTATAAACTAATCATGGTTAGTCGTGTCCCCGATTATGGACATCTTGAGTATCTAGTGCTTGGATTATCATGTGAATCTCATCATGTTACTTTAAATTAATTTTGTTGGGTTTAATGATGTTACTTAATTGGGATTGAGAATGCTACCAACCATTCTCAATGTTCAACAACCACCATGATAGTTAAATAAAATTTATTCCTTTGCAGTAGGGAAAATTGGCTTTTCGCAAAACATTATAACCCTAGAGCCTTTCCACCAGCCAAATATGCATGTAGTGATAGCCTTTATTCATCATTATCCTCTGGTGTGAATTTGCCAGTATATTCAATGTACTGACCCTTTGTGGCTGCAACGTCTCATGTTGCAGGATTATCTTACGACGAGTAAGCGATACGTTCTTACGACGAGTAAGTGATACGTTAGGGTTACGATTTCTACACTCAACTTTGCTGTTGGTGTTGATGGGAATCCACAACCTTGTTACTTCCGCTATTTGGATTGAGGTAATAGTATTTGCGTTACTTTATACATGTGATTTACCTCTGTTATAAATCCTCGAGTATTGTGTGTGTCAGCATACCGATCCAGGGATGACACTTAAGCACAGAGACTTGATCCATTCGGGTCGGGTCGCTACAAGATGGTATCAGAGCACATGTTGACTGTAGGACGTGACCCTAGAAAATTGGCAAGCGCATAGGAAGGATTTCTCTAAAACTTTCTTTTTCAAAAAGATCTTTTACCTCTCTTCTCTTCTGAGCTTATTCAAATATTCCCTTTTAGTGAGACCATACCCCTTTTCCCTTTTGACCACGAAGATTCGACTAATGAGACCACTCCAAGAAGTACAAGATATCGGACAAGTAAGATCATTTCGGAATGAAGAGGATTTTACCGTGCATTATAACAATGGAAACTACAACGGTTGAAGACTCCGAAGGCTAGGAGAATTTGAAGGCTCTGTAGAATTTCCAGATTTGTATGACCTAGGAAAGCTACCCTTATGGAACTTGACAGACTATGGAAGTTGTCAATACCCGAGATCAATGTGTATCGGAGAAAGACCGGAGCATGGAGAATTAAAACTCAAAGTTCTGTCAAGAAAACCCTAATGCAGGAGATATCAACTATGGAGGATAGCTCATGTAAATGACAAGAGCAGAAACACGGTTATCCGTGATGTCATCGCCCGCTTATGCTATTGTCACCGAGCGGAGCTAAGCAGGCATTCCTTCGGAAGGATTGGATGGTAGAAGGATGATGGAGCATCTATCAGCAAAAGATGAAGTTTTAACCTTAGTTGATGTATCACTAGGATCTGGAGTATTACATCAAGAAGTTTAGGGTGAATCTGCAGGAAGCCGTATTTGACAAGGAAGCAGTTCGTGAAGAACTCAGGACCCAGAAGCTGAAAGTAGCCAAGCTGGAGGAGCAAAACCTCGAGATACCGGAGATTAGTCAGGATCTGAAGGACAGTAGGACCATGGCTCATGCCAAGGGTGTTGAAACCCAGAAGTTTGGAATGCAACTCCAGAAATATTGTCACTAGAGACTTCGCGTCAACAGAAATCTGGCAGAGGAACTTGACAAGCATGATCAGAAGAAGCCATCAGAGACATGAACAAGACCTGAAGAGTCTGGCGACGTTGACCTTTAGAATACCAAAGCCCTGTTATATACTTACGTTAGATGCGACGTTTGTGAGCTGTCATTTGTTTGATGCTTTTCCCGACAGCCACAAATAAAATTTGTCTTTTCAAAACTATTGTTTGCATTGTGTGTATCCCCTTTGTCTCTCTTATCTCACCCCAAATCCATGGACTCAATAGAGGATGAATGAAGATGAGCTTATATTTTCAGGACCGATGAGTCAATTGGAGAAGGACCAATGGATTCAGAACATGGAGGATCACATGAAGAATAACCCTATAGTTGGAAAGGATATGACCCAGCATGTTCTTCAGTGCTTTGAAAGAGGTGATGCTACTTGGTGGAGGATGTACCAAACCATCAACGGATGGCAAGGAGTAACCACTTGGAAAGAATTTAAGTTGACTCTGCCAAAGTCTCGGCTTGTGTCCCAGAAGTTGAAGCCTTATGGAAAGGATATGAAGAAACCTTGTGCATGCAAGATTTGTGGAGAAATAGGACACACCCATAAAGAACACAAGGATGAATGCCCTAATTGTGAAGGAAGTCACCTAGTTGAAGAATGCCCAACTAGGCAGATTACTTGTTTCTTGTGTGAAGGGACTACCCACTATCCTGCTCAGTGTCACATTTACCCCATGGTACAACGAACCATCCAGCATAAGAAAGAAGTAATGAAAGGAGCCCTCGTGAAAATTTTAGAAGAAGTTGTGACGAAGGAAGAGATGGAGGACACACCTAAAGAAGACCCGAGTAAACCCTGCACTAAGTCTTGCTATTCATGTGGAGAAGAAGGACACATCTCCCAACATTGTTTGAATGGGGATCTAGTAGAATTCCTGACAGAGGAAGTAGAATATGACCCACAGGAAATAGAAGCCCTGTTTGGAATGGAAAAGTCCAGGAAGAGAAACCGATTGGAGCCCAGGAGGGACCTGAGTCATATCACCTGTTACAGGTGCAAGGAGTCAGGGCACTACCTCAACAGTTGCCCAAAAAGGAAACCTCAATACTTGTCAGAAGTAATATGTTTAGTTGTAATGCAGCAGGGCACTTTGCCAGAGGATGTCCCAACGAGAAGGAGACTTGTGCTAGATAGTGAGTTTGCAACAAAATAAATGGAGTAGTAGAAGTGAGAACATTTTCTTTTATATTGAGGTGTTGGGTTGAGACATATAATGGAAAAGCGAGAGATTGTAATCATTTGAGAATGAATAAAGTTAGCATCATTGGAAATGATATGGATTTTATGAGTTGTTACTCTATGAAGAAGGATTTTGACCATTTCTGAGGATATGAGAAATATGGTCTATGGAAGATTTGTGCATTTTAAGGGTGGTAGTACCCTGTAAGAACCCTTGACCCCTGGAAAAGATAAAGATACACCACTGAGTGAATTTCGGACCAAATGAATACGAGTTTTGTCTCGATATGTGTGATGCCCCAAGAGTATGTGGGATGAAGTCGGAGACCGTCAGTTGTTTGGACCAAATGTGATCAAGGAGTCAAAAGAGAATGTTAAGTTAATTCGAGATAGGCTGAAGGTAGCCCAGTCTAGGCAGAAGAGTTATGCAGACTCGAAAACGCAAGGAGGTAGTCTATGAAATTGGAGACAAAGCAGGTCTTCGTGTGCCCCCTATACGAGGAGTTAAACGAATTGGAGTTAAGGGAAAGTTAGCCCCGAGATTTGTAAGACCATACCGAGTTTTGGAGCGTATGGGAGAAGTCGCCAACAAGATTGGAGTCACCCGAAGGACTGTCAGGAGTTCATGATGTGTTCCACGTTTCCCAGTTGAAGAAGTGTCATGCAGAGATGGCCAATATTTCCCTGTAAAGACGCTTGACCCTGGAAAGGATAATGATGTTCCACGAAGTAAAGTATGGACTTCATGAGTATAAGTTTTATCTCGGTATGTGGGATACCCCAGGAGTATGAAGAGATGAAGTGCTATTGGACACAAAGGAGGTATGATGTTGTAAATATGGATCAATGGGAATTCCATGATGAGTCTGGGTAATCATGTCCTAGTTTGGTGCCAATAGGAAAAAGGAAGACAGTACAATTGGATGGATTTAAGTATGCTATGAAGTTGGAAGTTGGAACAATGATCAGTTACCCGATGATAAGTTCAAGGACTACAAGTGATGAGATGGGCCATAACCCACAGGCCCCAGGACCTGCCAAGAAGCAAGCACATTCTTGCTGAAGGAAAAACCCTGGAGGAAGATACGACGTTTATCGGCAGACGATCTTATAGGAGTAACGCAAAACCTGAGAGTTGTGAAGGAACGATAGATGTTTGTTTGGCTTGCAGAATCAATGGATTATTCTGAACGCAGTTCATGGACAAGAGAAATTCTGCAATGCTTGTGAGGATGACTGAGTGTTAGAATGCGAGATTCGCTAAACCGTATACACGGTAATGATTTGGGTGCGGGATGGATTGATCACCATACCGACTTACTCTTATTATTCGCCTTGCTATATGGGATGATAAATCTGAGTGACTTACCTATAGTAGAGAGATGACGATCAAAACCTTGTTTAAACCTTAGAATGGTATAAGAATTTTTCCCTTGTACACGGCAGCTTTTTGCCAACCGTAGGTTATACGGTGAGGATCAACCCAGACCCATTTCCTGCAGAGAAACCATAAATTGTTGACCACCATGAGATATAGATAGTTGATTAGTATTGGCGCCAGATCCGTCAGCTAAGAAGACCCAGTCTCGGAATAACCTTACCAGGATGAAAGTACAAAAGAATTGCGGTAAAGGTTATGCCACTACCGTAAGAGCCCAGAGAAGGAAACTACCCTAAAGATCTGAGAAGACCGACACTGTTAACAATATGGATGAAGTATATGAGTTTCAACGGAACCGTAACCATGCTTCTAAGGGTGGTAGCACCCCAGACCCCTGTGATGATCGATGGATTTTGAGAAGACCCCCAAACCCTAACCTTTTTCTTGCTACCCTCTCCGAAACTCAAGGACGAGATTCATTTTAAGGGTGGTAGGTTTGTAACATCCCAAAATTCTAAATTTTGGAATGTTATAATAAATAGATAGATTGATTGATTGTTTGATTTTTGTGTGATTGATTGAGTGAAATTCGAAAGTTTTTGAAAGTTAAATGAGAGGGAATAAAAGGACTTTCCCAAACTTTCACCGTTTGCATTTTTGATCTTCGTGAATTCAAAGTCTTTTCAAATACAAAACCCTAGAGAGAAGATGACATGACTTCTTCCATTTCAATAAATGAAAGGGGTGTTTGAAAATATTTGAATTTCATTTGGAAAATATTTTCCAATTTAGAAACTTTATGCAACTCAATGATTTTCACGAGAGAAGATAAAATGACTTCTTCGAAACATATGAAATATGAGTTGGGAGTTTCCAAGAAACTCAAATTTAAAATCCATTTGAAATAATTATTTTTCAATTTGGGTTATTTGAGTTTTATTCAAATTATTTTTCTCCAAAAACAAAATACATGGAAAATAGGGTAACATGATTCCCTACAATAGAAAATTAGAGAAAAATTAATTTGAAATCATTTTGGTATTTTTAAAATGATTTTTATTGGATTTTACTAGACCAGTAGCACTCTTTGAATTATATGAATTTGTGTGGATTTTATTTGGCATTATAAAAATGTCCATGTTGTAGAAAATCTTTTTCTGCAAATTTTGGTATATTATATGCCTATATAAAATTTTTATTTATTTTGTTTTATTTATTTTTCTGTTGTCTGGAAAATCTTAAAAAAATCCGCCGACTAGGCCGGCCCAGCTCCCAGGCCAGGCCACGGCCCAGCCCAAGCCGCCAACCGCCATCGCCCCGACTCCAGGCGGGAGTCCGCCGCCTGTACGACGTCGCGCCGCCGCCGTGCTCCGCCCCGCCTCTCCTTGCCGCCTTTGCCCCCTCCTCCACGCAACCTCGTCCCCCCTTTATATAAGCTCCGCCACTGCCGCCTTTTTCCTCTCTGCCGCACCGCACCGCCGCCCTTGCGCCGCGTCCTGCCGCCGCCGGCGAGATCCACCGCCGCCGCCCCGCTCCGTCCCGTCCCCTTTGACCACCGCCGACGCCGCCATCCTCCTCGCCTCGCCGCGCCGCCCCTCCCCGACCCCTTGGCCGCCCTCCTGGACGACCGGAGCCGCCGCCCCGGCCGGACCCGAGCCACCGCCGCCATCCTGTCTCGCCGGAGACTTCCGCCGTCGTCGAAACCTTCCGAACCGGTATAAAACCGCCGGTCCGATCCGGTTTTTCTTTTAACCTCGGTTTTTAAAAAAAACTAGACTAGATTTTTTTTGGTTTTATTAAACAAAGAATGCCCACTGTTTAGATCTTATAAACGAACGTTCGCTTTTTAGTCTTTTCCTTTTCTGTTAGTTTTAGACAGGGACTTCCTTGTAGATGTTTTATTTACAGTTTAGTCCCTGATCTTCAATCGATCACTACTTCTTACTCGTTAGTCCAAATCCAATGAAACCAACGCTCACGTCTTCGTTACAATCTCCTCTATCCAGTAATCCAACTCAAACATGTTTTTGAAATTTTAAAATTTGAATTAGATCAGATTTAGTTTCAAACTCTGTTTGATTATAACTTGAGTTTCGTAACTCCGTTTGAGTTGATTCTTTTTGCAAATCGAAGCTCTTGACCTAAACTTTCTAATAAGGCCCAATTCACATTATTTTGGTACTGTTAGAAATTGTTTTATGTTGCAAGAGTTATTTGCCTGGTTTTGAAGTTTTCCGAATCGTCTTCTTCGATCTTTCTGATCTTTTGAGTGATTGCTTATGTGTGGTTACTATTGCTTGCTTATGATAGATTGACCGCAGTGTGACGAGTAGAACTATCAAGAGTTTTGAGTGCGAATCACCTTCATCAATGTTGCAGGCAAGTTCACACTTTGATCATATCCCTTTCATACCCAGTTTTTATGCATTAGTTTCACCCTCAAACATTGCATGAGTAGGATTGATAACATGTGGGTATTGGGAAGTAGTTGATGAGGTAGGAACCTATTGCCCTGCATTCAAACCTTGGGAGTTACTATTACGTTATGCTTATATTGCCATGCTATGCTCGTAGACGTGGATTGGGTTTGAGAGTATTTCATGACAGATGTGAGATTGTTAATTAATGGTTTACTTAAGGTGGCAACTTTAACACACATCTGGGTGGATTGAGGCACCTGGATATTCCAGCGATTGCCTATCTAGGCACTTGGGTATTCCAGGATTGCCTGTTTTTTTATGGACCGCCACCCAGGCTCAAAGGGATCATGAGATTATTCATACTAGAAACTTCCGTGTGCAGCCACAAGCTACTATGGGCTCTAGCATAGTTGATTAAGTCGTGCGAACTCTTACAATGGTAGACTAGCAGATGTAGGGGAAAGTAGGTGTAACGGTCTACCCGATCGTAAGGTGCTAGCACTTCTGAAAGACTATGTATCGGTCATCCGTTTCTCAAACACCATGTAGTGCGAGAAATCCAACGGAGGAGATCGAGTCTTGTGGGGAAAAGTGCGCAAACCTCTGCAGAGTGTATAAACTAATCATGGTTAGCCGTGTCCCCGGTTATGGACATCTTGAGTATATAGTACTTGGATTATCATGTGAATCTCATCATGTTACTTTAAATTAATTTTGTTGGGTTTAATGATGTTACTTAATTGGGATTGAGAATGCTTTCAACCATTCTCAATGTTCAACAACCACCATGATAGTTAAATAAAATTTATTCCTTTGCAGTAGGGAAAAATTGGCTTTTCGCAAAACATTATAACCCTAGAGCCTTTCCACCAGCCAAATATGCATGTAGTGATAGCCTTTATTCATCATTATCCTCTGGTGTGAATTTGCCAGTACATTCAATGTACTGACCCTTTGTGGCTGCAACGTCTCATGTTGCAGGATTATCTTACGACGAGTAAGTGATATGTTAGGGTTACGATTTCTACACTCAAATTTGCTGTTGGTGTTGATGGGAATCCACAACCTTGTTACTTCTGCTATTTGGATTGAGGTAATAGTATTTGCGTTACTTTATACATGTGATTTACCTCTGTTATAAATCCTCGAGTACTGTGTGTGTCAGCATACCGATCCAGGGATGACACTTAAGCACAGAGACTTGATCCATTCGGGTCGGGTCGCTACATATCGTTGCCACTACTATCATATTACTTTGCTACTAAATACCTTGCTGCAGATATTAAGTTTCCAGGTGTGGTTGAATTGACAACTCAGCTGCTAATACTTGAGAATATTCTTTGGCTCCCCTTGTGTCGAATCAATAAATTTGGGTTGAATACTCCACCCTCGAAAACTGTTGCGATCCCCTATACTTGTGGGTTATCAGTAGGTAACTTGACCGATGGGTTATGCAAAACATCAAGAAAAATGTTAGGCGGCACCGGCTTACGTTGAGAACCCAACCAGCTTAAAGCATCCGATGCTTCATTTTTCCTCCGATTAATGTGCTCCACTTGATAACCCTTGAAGTGACCATCAATAATATCCACCTCTCGCCGATAAGCCACCATGAGTGGATCCTTAGAATTCCAAGTACCCGAGACTTGCTGAGCCACCAAGTCTGAGTCGCCGAAGCACCTAACCCGGCTCAAATTCATCTCCTTAGCCATCCGAAGACCGTGGAGCAAGGCCTCATACTCAGTTGCATTGTTAGTACAAGGAAACATAAAACATAGAACATAACATAATTTATCACCTCGAGGGGAAGCAAGAACAACTCCAGCCCCCGAGCCCTCCAATTGCATGGACCCATCAAAGTGAATTGTCCAATACGTGTTATCTGGCTTTTCCTCAGGCATCTGCAGCTCTGTCTAATAATTGATGAAATCCACCAGTGCCCGAGACTTGATAGCCGTGCGAGGCACATATTTTAACCCGTGAGGTCCAAGTTCAATAGCCCACTTAGCAACCTAGCCAGTCGCTTCCCTGTTTTGGATGATATCTCCCAAAGGAGCAGAGCTAATCACGGTGATGGGAGGACCCAGAAAATAATGTTTAAGCTTCCGGATGGCCAAGAACACCCCATATACAAGCTTCTACCAGTGCAGATATCTTTGCTTGGACTCAATAAGCACCTCAGTGACATAGTATCTTTGAACCGGATATTCCTTGCCTGCCTCCTTCCTTTCTACCACAATGGCTACACTGACAGCCCAGCTATTAGCAGCCACATATAACAACAAAGGCTCCTTATCTACAGGGGCAGCAAGCACGGGCGGCTCAACCAGCTGTTTCTTTAAGTCCTCAAACGCTGCATTAGCGGCATCACTCCAGATAAAATTATCTGTCTTTTTCATCATCTGATATAGAGGGATGGCCTTCTCTCCTAACCGGCTTATGAACCGGCTTAAAGCCGCAATACGACCCGCCAGACGTTGCACATCATTGACACACACCGGCTTAGCCAGAGAAGTGATGGCTTTGTTCTTCTCCGGATTAGCTTCAATTCCTCTATTAAACACCCAAAAAAACCAGGAGCTTACCTGCCGGCACACCAAAAACACACTTGGCCGGGTTAAGCATCATCTTCTAAACCCGGAGATTATCAAAGGTTTCCTTCAGATCATCTATCAATGTCTTTTTCTCTCTGTCATGAAGATCATGGTGCTACTTTGAAGCACAAGTGTGGTAAAAGGATAGTAGCATTGTCCCCCTTTTTTATTTTTTTTATTTGGCCTTTCTCTTTTTCTGGCCTTTCTCTTTTTTTTGGCCTTTCTTTCTTTCTTTTTTATTTGGCCTTTCTTTTTTTGGGGACAATGTCTATTGAATGATGATCATCACACTTCTATTTATTTACAACTCAATGATACAACTCGATACTAGAACAAAGATGACTCTATATGAATGCCTCCGACGGTGTACCGGGATATGTAATGAATCAAGAGTGACAAGTGTGAAAGAATTATGAACAGTGGCTTTGTCACAAATACTATGTCAACTACATGATCATGCTAAGCAATATGACAATGATGAATGTGTCATGATAAATTGGATGGTGGAAAGTTGCATGGCAATATATCTCGGAATGTCTATGGAAATGCCATAATAGGTAGGTATGGTGGCTGTTTTGAGGAAGGTATATGGTGGGTTTATGGTACCGGCAAAAGTTGCGCGGTACTAGAGAGGCTGGCAAAGGTGGAAGGGTGAGAGTGTGTATAATCTATGGACTCGACATTAGTCATAAAGAACTCACATACTTATTGCAAAAATCTATTAGTTATCGAAACAAAGTACTATGCACATGCTCCTAGGGGATAGATTGGTAGGAAAAGACCACCGCTCGTCCCCAACCGCCACTCATAAGGAAGACAATCAATAAATAAATCATGCTCCGACTTCGTCACATAACGGTTCAACATACGTGCATGCTACGGGAATCACGAACTTCAACACAAGTATTTCTCAAATTCACAACTACTCAACTAGCATGACTCTAATATCACCATCTCCATATCTCAAAACAATTATCAAGTATCAAACTTCTCTTAGTATTCAACACACTCATAAGAGAATTTTATTATTCTTGAATACCTAGCATATTAGGATTTTAAGCAAATTACCATGCTATTTAAGAGTCTCAAAATAATCTAAGTGAAGCATGAGAGTTCATCTATTTCTTCAAAATAAAACTACCACCATGCTCTAAACGATATAAGTGAAGCACTAGAGCAAATGACAAACTACTCCGAAAGATATAAGTGAAGATCAATGAGTAGTCAAATAATTATGCAACTATGTGAAGACTCTCTAAAATTAATAATTTCAGATCTTGGTACTCTATTCAAACAGCAAGCAAAGCAAAATAAGATGACATCTAAGAATAGCAAACATCATGTGAAGAAGCAAAAACTTAGGATCAACCGATACTAACCGATAGTTGTTGAAGAAGAAAGGTGGGATGCCAACCGGGGCATCCCCAAGCTTAGATGCTTGAGACTTCTTGAAATATCATCTTGGGGTGCCTTGGAAATCCCCAAGCTTGAGCTTCTGTGTCTCCTTAATTCCTCTCGTATCACGGTCTCCCTAAATCTCAAAAGCTTCATCCACACAAAACTCAACAAGGACTCGTGAGATAAGTTAGTATAAACCATTGCCAAAACCTTATCATACTCTACTGTAGCAAATCACTAAAATTATTACTCAACATTGCATACTAAATGTCTCTGCATATTTAATAGTCCTATCCTCAAATAGAATCATTAAAGAAGCAAACATATGCAAACAATGCAAACATAACAGCAATCTACCTAAACAGGATAGTCTCTAAAGAATGATGCAACATCCGTACTTCGCTAGCTCCAAAAATTATGAAATAAAATTCCCACTGTAGTAAATTTATCAGAGCTTAATATGCAAAAGGTTTCAACATTTTATCACATTCTGACTTTTCTAGGGAATTATTGCAACAGCGGTAAACTTTCTGTTTTCAAACAGCAACATGTATACTTGTAACATAGGCACAGTAAAGGCTATCAATGCCAATTTTATGGAAATAAAATATGCAAAACATTGTTCTAAATAACAGAAAGCAAATACTAACAAATATAAATTGACGCTCCAAGCAAAACACATATCATGTGGTGAATAAAAATATAGCTCCAAGTAAAGTTACCGATGAAAGTAGACGAAAGAGGGGATGCCTTCCGGGGCATCCCCAAGCTTAGGCTCTTGGCTATCCTTGAATATTACCTTGGGGTGCCTTGGGCATCCCCAAGCTTAGTCTCTTGCCACTCCTTATTCATAGTCCATCGAATCTTTACCCAAAACTTGAAAACTTCACAACACAAAACTTAACAGAAAACTCGTAAGCTCCGTTAGTATAAGAAAATAAATCACCACTTCAAGGTACTGTAATAAACTCATTATTTATTTATATTGGTGTTAAATCTACTGTAATCCAACTTCTCTATGGCTTATAAACTATTTTACTAGCCATAGATTCATTAAAATAAGCAAACAACACACGAAAAACAGAATTTGTCAAAAACAGAACAGTCTGTAGTAATCTGAATCAAACGTATACTTCTGGAACTCATAAAATTCTCAAATAAATTTCTGGACCTGAGGAATTTATCTATTAATCACCTGCAAAAATAATTAACTAAATAGCACTCTCTAAATAAAAATGGCAGCAGTTCTAGTGAGCGCTAAAGTTTCTGTTTTTGACAGCATGATCAACAAGACTTTCCCCAAGTCTTCCCAAAGGTTATACTTGGCACAAACACTAATTAAAAGCATAAAACCACATATAAACAGAGGCTAGATGATTTATTTATTACTAAACAGGAACAAAAATCAAGGAATAAAAATAAAGTTGTGTTGCCTCCCAACAAGCGCTATCGTTTAATGCCCCTAGCTAGGCATGATGATTTCAACGATGCTCACATAAAAGATAAGAATTGAAACATAAAGAGAGCATCACGAAGAATATGACTAGCACATTTAAGTCTAACATACTTTCTATGCATAGGGATTTTGTGAGCAAACAACTTATGGGAACAAGAATCAACTTGCATAGGACGGTAAAACAAGCATAACTTCAAAACTTTAAGCACATACAGAGGAAACTTGATATTATTGCAATTCCTACAAGCATATATTCCTCCCTCATAATAATTTTCAGTAGCATCATGAATTAATTCAACAATATAACCAGCACCTAAAGCATTTTTTCATGATCTACAAGCATAGAAAATTTACTACTCTCCACATAATCAAATTTCTTCTCATGAATAATAGTGGGAGCAAACTCAACAAAATAACTATCATGTGATTGAAAATCAAGATGACAAGTTTCATGGTTATCATTATTATTTAAAGCATACGTGTCATCACAATAATCATCATAGATAGGAGGCATGCTTTCATCATAGTAAATTTGCTCATCAAAGCTTGGGGGACAAAAAATATCATCTTCATCAAACATAGCTTCCCCAAGCTTGTGGCTTTGCATATCACTAGAATCATAGATATTCAAAGAATCCGTACTAACAACATTGAAATCATGCTCATCATTCAAATATTTAGTGCCAAACATTTTATAGATTTCTTCTTCTAGCACTTGGGCACAATTATCCTTTCCATCATACTCACGAAAGATATTAAAAAGGTGAAGCGTATGAGACAAACTCAATTCCATTTTTTTGCAGTTTTCTTTTATAAACTAAACTAGTGATAAAACAAGAAACTAAAAGACTCGATTGCAAGATCTAAAGATATACCTTCAAGCACTCACCTCCCCGGCAACGGCTCCAGAAAAGAGCTTGATGTCTACTACACAACCTTCTTCTTGTAGACGTTGTTGGGCCTCCAAGTGCAGAGGTTTGTAGGACAGTAGCAAATTTCCCTCAAGTGGATGACCTAAGGTTTATCAATCCGTAGGAGGCGTAGGATGAAGATGGTCTCTCTCAAGCAACCCTGCAACCAAATAAAAAAGAGTCTCTTATGTCCCCAACACACCCAATACAATGGTAAATTGTATAGGTGCACTAGTTCGGCGAAGAGATGGTGATACAAGTGGTATATTGATGGTAGATAATAGTTTTTGTAATCTGAAATGATAAAAACAGCAAGGTAGCAAGTGATAAAAGTGAGCGTAAACGGTATTGCAATGATGGTAAACAAGGCCTAGGGTTCATACTTTCGCTAGTGTAAGTTCCCTCAACAATACTAACATAATTGGATCACATAACTATCCCTCAACATGCAACAAAGAGTCACTCCAAAGTCACTAATAGCGGAGAACGAACGAAGAGACTATGGTAGGGTACGAAACCACCTCAAAGTTATTCTTTCCAATCAATCCGGTGGGCTATTCCTATAAGTGTCACAAACAGCCCTAGAGTTCGTACTAGAATAACACCTTAAGACACAAATCAACCAAAACCCTAATGTCACCTAGATACTTCAATGTCACCTCAAGTATCCGTGGGTATGATTATACGACATGCATCACACAATCTCAGATTCATCTATTCAACCAACACAAAGGACCTCAAAGAGTGCCCCAAAGTTTCTACCGGAGAATCACGACGAAAACGTTTGCCAACCCCTATGCACAGGTTCATGGGCGGAACCCGCAAGATGGTCACCGAAACATACATCAAGTGGCACGTGGTATCCCATTGTCACCACAGATATCCATGGCAAGACATACATCAATTGTTCTCAAGTCTTTAAAGACTCAATCCGATAAGATTACTTCAAAGGGGAAACTCGATTCATTACAAGAGGGAAGAGGGGGAAGAAACATCATAGGATCCAAATATAATAGCAAAGCTCGTGATACATCAAGATCGTATCATCTCAAGAACACGAGAGAGAGAGAGAGAGAGAGAGAGAGAGATCAAACACATAGCTACTAGTACATACCCTCAGCCCCGAGGGAGAACTACTCCCTCCTCGTCATGGAGAGCACCGGGATGATGAAAATGGCCACCGGTGAGGGATCCCCCCTCCGACAGGGTGCCGGAACAGGGTCCCGATTGACTTTTGGTGGCTACGGAGGCTTCTGGCGGCGGAACTCCCGATCTATGTCGCGTTCTGGAAGTTTTAGGTCGCGTGGAGTTATATAGGTGCAGGAAGTACGTCAGGGGAGCCATGAGGGCCCCACGAGATAGGGGGCGCGCCCTAAGGGGGGCGCCCCCACCCTCGTGAGCACCTTGTTCCTTCCTTGACGTGGGGTCCAAGTCCATCAGGTGTGTTTCCTTCCAAAAATAACTTCTCCAGTTGATTTCGTTCCGTTTCGACTCCGTCTGATATTCCTTTTCTTCAAAACACTGAAATAGGCATAAAACAACAAATCTGGGCTAGGCCACCGGTTAATAGGTTAGTCCCAAAAATAATATAAAAGTGGAAAATAAAGCCCAATATTGCCCAAAATAGTAGATAATATAGCATGGAGCAATCAAAAATTATAGATACGTTGGAGACGTATCAGATTTCACCACAATATCATCCACATAAGCATGAGCATTATGCCCAATTTGGTTATGAAGGCAATTTTGCACACATCTCTGATAAGTCGCCTAAGCACTCTTGAGCCCAAAAGGCATAGACACATAGCAGAAGGCTCCAAAGGGAGTTATGAAAGTTGTCTTCTCCTGGTCCTTAACTGCCATCTTGATCTAATGATAACCAGAATAAGCATCCAAAAAACTCAAATGCTCACAACCTGCTGTAGCATCAATAATCTGATCAATACGAGGGAGAGCAAAAGGATCAGCCGGACAAGCCTTGTTTAAATCCGTGTAGTCCACACACATACGCCAAGTGTCATTCTTCTTAAGTACCAGCACCGGGTTAGCCAACAACTCAGGATGGAAAACTTCAATGATAAACCCAGCTGCCAAGAACCGGGCTACTTCTTCTCTGATGGCCTTCTGTCTCTCCTCATTAAAACGGCGAAGAAATTGTTTAACCGGCTTAAACTTTGGATCAATATTAAGAGTGTGCTCAGCGAGTTCTCTCGGTACACCCGGCATGTCTGAAGGCTTCCATGCAAAGATGTCCCGGTTCTCACGGATGAACTCAATGAGCGCCCTTTCCTATTTCGGATCCAGATTAGCATTGATGCTGAACTGCTTGGATGAGTCGCCAGGAACAAAATCGACCATTTCGGTATCATCTGCTGATTTAAACTTTAAAATCGGGTCATGCTCTGTGGTTTGCTTCTTCAAAGATGTCATATCTCTCGGGTCAACATTGTCCTTGTAAAACTTTAACTCCTCCGTTGCACAAACCGACTCAGCATAAGCCGCATCCCATTCTTCACATCCATAGCTATCTTACGGCTCCCATGCACTGTAATGGTTCCTTTGTGACCCGGCATCTTGAGCTGCAGATACATTTAACACGGCCGCGCCATGAACTTGGCATAAGTCGGTCATCCAAACAGAGCATGATATGGGTTGTGGATCTTGACCACTTCAAAGGTCAACATATCTGACCTAGAGTCATGATCATCTCCAAAAAACACTTCCAAGCTATCTTACCAACTGGATATGCTGACTTACCAGGCACCATGTCGTGGAAAACAGTGTTTGACGGCTTAAGATTTTTATCAGTCAATCCCATGCAACGGAAAGTTTCATAACAAAGGATATTGATGCTGCTCCCTCCGTCCATGGGTACTTTGGTAAATTTATACCCTTCGACCTGAGGTGCGACCACCAAAGCCAAGTGACCCGGATTATCAACCCGGAGAGGGTGATCTTCCCGACCCCACACGGTGGACTGCTCAGAACAGCACAAGTAATGGGGAACCGTCGGCTCAACGGCATTGACTGCTCTCTTATGAAGCTTCTGGTCACGCTTACATAAGCTAGTGGTGAGGACATGATATTGTACACTATTCAACTGCTTCGGGTTGCTCTAATAACCTGACTGCTGCTGTTGAAACCCCCTGATTATTCTGCTGGTTGTAACCACCCTGGTTGCTGTGATTACCTTGATTTCCTTGGAATCCAGAATTATAACCGCCACCGCCATAACCCGGACCGTGTGAGCCGGATCCAGAACCGCCACCTGGCCCATGACTGTCATGAAAAAGATTGGAATTCTTGTACTCTTTCATAATGTGACAATCCTTCCAAAGGTGCCCGGATGGTCTTTCTCACGTACCATGTCTTGGGTAGGGCTAATTTAACATCTGTTCAAGATTGATACCAGATCCTCCGCCCCGTGGGGGAGGTTTACCCTTGCGATGCTGACCATTATTCTGTGCATTGGTGTTAGCCACAAAGTCAAAACTATTATCAATCTTGCGCTTACCGTTGCCTCCCTGGTTCGCCGGGTTATGCTGCTGCCCCTTAGCATTGCTGATCTTCCTTCCCTTCCCTGGCTTTTCATCATCAGACTCGGGGTCCTTGGTACTATCAGAGTCAGCATACTTAACCAGAGTCGCCATGAGCATCCCCATGTCATTGCAATGACGTTTGAGCCACCCTAGCTTCTGCTTTAAGGGCGTGAAACGAAAATTGTTCTCCAACATCAACACTGCTGAGTCGGCATTGATGCGATCCAACGAGTGCAAGATTGTTGAGACCCGACGCACCCAATGGGTTGTTGACTCACCTTCTTCTTGAACACAGGAGGCCAGATCCACAATTGACATGGGCTGTTTACATGTGTCTTTGAATTTCTGGATGAATCGGGCCTTTAACTCAGCCCATGACCCGATGGAATTAGCAGGGAACCCCTTCAACCAAGTACGGGTCATTCCTTCCAACATCAGGGGGAAATATTTAGCGCATGCAGCCTCGCTGACATCCAGTAATTCCATTGCCATCTCATAACTCTCAACCCACGCCTCAGGACTTAAATCAGCGGTATAGTTAGGCACCTTACGAGAACCTTTGAAATCATTGGGCAGGCACTCATTACGCAGATCCGGCGCTAAGCATGGCATGCCCAAATTTCTAAAGGTTACACCCGGCTCCACATAAGTGGTTGGACGAACTGGAGTGGGTTGACGGGCCGCATACTGTGCCGCTAACTCGACCTCTCGACGGGCTCTTCCTTGATCCGCCACATTCTGAGCATCAATGCCACCCCCGCCGGGTTATATCCACGGGGCGGGTTATGGTGTCGTCCACTGCTTGACACCGACGGCTCATCTAGATGTCTGTTGTAACTTCGGCTCGGGCGAGGGGTGGAATGAATCCTATCACGACTGTAAGAATAAGCCTGTTGCTGGATCAGTGCTGTTTGAAGAAGCTCTCTAGCTCTCCGTGTCTCGACCGCCATTGGCGAATCACTATCAACCGGAAGAGCCGCCAGTCATGACGCTGCAGCGATCATGTTAACCAAAGGGTTAGAATAATGACCCGGTGGCGTCGGCACGTGCTGCGGCGGGTTATTGTTCTGACAAGCCGGGTCCATTGTGCGCGGTTGAAATGGTGTGCCCGTCCCAGGTGCTTCGACCCGGTTTGCTACTGTCGGGTTACTGGTTCCTGCTCCTGGCGTGTTAAAGAGATTCCTTGCCTCATAAACCGAAGGCAGATGAGTCTGATGCCTCCTCCTCATGACTTCATTGGAAGCGTTCTGATCTAGCATGAGCCGGTAAGATTGTGACTGAATCTGTTGTGCTTGAGCATCCAAAGCGGCCTGCTCCTCGGCCATCCTGGTATTTTCTGTGTTTAGCCCCTCCTTGGATTGTGCTATCTCATCACGCACTTTTGTGATCGCCGCATTATGTTGATCCTGATCCGCCGGGTTAACCACCGCCATCAACAGTGTTGTCAGCTTATCCAGTAAGTCGCTTAAGATATGAGTCGGTGGGCGCTCAGGGCCTCCTGCCCCAGCAGCCACTTCCGTTGCTGACCCGGAAATCAGTTTTGCCGTTGTTGATGAGTGTTGCACGGGCTGTGTACCGGCCATGAAGATTGCAACCCGGTTCGGCGGCTCACAGGGGTTCGGAATACTGTCGCCATCGGAACAGCCCCCAAGCCGGCCGTCTGGCAGTTGGTACAATGACTCAGTCTCACCGGTGGATGACTCGCTATCAGAGTGAACGACGGTCTCACCGCCAGATGCCGATCTATCCTCAGATTCCACTCCATGGATAAATCCCACGAAGGCACGTTTCATGGCGAGCCAAACCCGGGCGGGTCTCGCACCCTGAGCCGTCTCGATGATGTCGGTGCAGATGTCTGGCTCAGGGCCCGATTCGCCAATCTTGTCGATGAAGACGTGAATTCCGCCGAAGGGGACCCGATACCCGTACTCAAATGAGCCGGCCTCGGGGCCCCAGCCTGCATTGTCGATGTAGAGGACTCTTGGTCATCCGGCCTAAAACGTATCCCTTGATCCCTTCAAAGTTGCCCTATAAGAACTTGAAACCATCGTGCGATAGCCCCACGGTGGGCGCCAACTGTCGTGGAATTGTCACGGCGAATGTCCTAGTGTGAGAACTTAGTCA
This sequence comes from Triticum dicoccoides, assembly GCF_002162155.2. Classification (NCBI taxonomy): domain Eukaryota; kingdom Viridiplantae; phylum Streptophyta; class Magnoliopsida; order Poales; family Poaceae; genus Triticum; species Triticum dicoccoides. The sequence continues at coordinate 436,138,688 of NC_041382.1, forward strand.
TGGAGCCATCGCGATGAGGTTAGCTTAAAGGGGTTAATCAGGACAAAGGACACGAGGAGTTTATACTGGTTCGGCCCCTTACCGTGAAGGTAAAAGCCTAGTCCAGTTGTAGGTGGTATTGCTAGGGTTTCGATGAGTAGGGAGTGAATATGCTTGACCCGACTCTCGATATGTTGTTTCTTGTCCTAAGCCGCCGCTAGGTCGTCCCCTTATATACACGGGTTGACGCCCTGCGGGCTACAAAGTCCCGGCCGGCTTATACAACGTATCCGGCTCGGTGACCTTTCTTTCATACCTTACATTACAAGTTCACATACATGGCGGTTTATATCCATGGGCCTTAAGCCGCCTTCAGGTCTGGGCCCTCTACCAAGCCTATCTATGAACCGCCATCTGTTCTTGGGCTTCATTACGATGAATCGTCATAGGGATGACCCAATCCCTCTGGGCGGGTCATACCTAATAGTTGTATCCCCAATAGTTGGGGAACACAGTAATTTCAAAAAAAAATCCTACGCACACGCAAGATCATGGTGATGCATAGAAACGAGAGGGAAGAGTGTTGTCCACGTACCCTCGTAGACCGTAAACGGAAGCGTTATGACAACACGGTTGATGTAGTCTTACGTCTTCACGATCGACCGATCCTAGCACCGAAGGTACGGCACCTCCGCGGTATGCACACGTTCGGCTCGGTGACGTCCCACGAACTCACGATCCAGTAGAGTGTCGAGGGAGAGCCTCATCAGCATGACAGCGTGATGATGGTGACGATGATGCTACCGGAACAGGGTTTCGCCTAAGCACCGCTACGATATGACCGAGGTGGATTATGGTGGAGGGGGGCACCGCACACGGCTAAGAGATCAATGATCAACTTGTGTGTCTATGGGGTGCCCCCTCCCCCGTATATAAAGGAGTGGAGGAGGGGGAGGGGGCCGACCTCCTAGGTGCGCCCCAAGGGGAGTCCTACTCCCACCGGGAGTAGGATCCCCCCTTCCCTAGTTGGATTAGGAGAGAAGGAAGGGGGGAAGGAGGAACGAAAGGGGGAGTCGGCCCCCTTCCCAATTCGGATTGGGCTTGGGCGGCGCCCCCTCCTTTGCTCCCTTCTCCTCGCTCCCACTATGGCCCAATAAGGCCCATATACCTCCCGGGGGGTTCCGGTAACCTCCCGGTACATCGGTAAATGTTCGATCTCACCCAGAACCATTCCGATGTCCAAATATAGTCGTCCAATATATTGATCTTTATGTCTCGACCATTTCGAGACTCCTCGTCATGTCCGTGATCATATCCAGGACTCCGAACTACCTTCGGTACATCAAAACACTTAAACTCATAATACGATCGTCACCGAATGTTAAGCGTGCGGACCCTACGGGTTCGAGAACTATGTAGACATGACCGAGATACGTCTCCGGTCAATAACCAATGGCGGAACCTGGATGCTCATGTTGGTTCCTACATATTCTACGAAGATCTTTATCGGTCAAACCGCATAACGATATACATTGTTCCCTTTGTCATCGGTATGTTACTTGCCCGAGATTTGATCGTCGGTATCTCAATACCTAGTTCAATCTCATTACCGGAAAGTCTCTTTACTCGTTCTATAATGCTACATACCGTAACTAACTCATTAGCTACATTGCTTGCAAGGCTTATAGTGATGTACATTATCGAGAGGGCCCAGTGATACCTCTCTGACAATCGGAGTGACAAATCCTAATCTTGATCTATGCCAACTCAACAAACACCATCGGAGACACCTGTAGAGCACCTTTATAATCACCCAGTTACGTTGTGACGTTTGGTAGCACACAAAGTGTTCCTCCGGTATTTGGGAGTTGCATGATCTCATAGTCATAGGAATATGTATAAGTTATGGAGAAAGCAATATCAACAAACTAAACGATCATTGTGCTAAGCTAACAGATGGGTCAAGTCAATCACATCATTCTCTAATGATGTGATCCCGTTAATCAAATGACAACTCATGTCTATGGTTAGGAAATATAACCATCATTGATTCAACGAGCTAGTCAAGTAGTGGCAAACTAGTGACACTCTGTTTGTCTATGTATTCACACATGTACTAAGTTTCCGGTTATACAATTCTAGCATGAATAATAAACATTTATCATGATATAAGGTAATATAAATAACAACTTTATTATTGCCACTAGGGCATATTTTCTTTAGTCTCCCACGTGCACTAGAGTCAATAATCTAGATTACATTGTAATGATTTTAACATCCATGGAGTTCTTGGTGTTGATCATGTTTTGCTCGTAAGAGAGGCTTAGTCAATGGGTCTGCAACATTCAGATCCATATGTATTTTACAAATCTCTATGTCTCCCTCCTTGACTTGATCGCTGATGGAATTGAAGCGTCTCTTGATGTGCTTGGTTCTCTTGTGAAATATGGATTCCTTTGCCAAGGCAATTGCACCAGTATTGTCACAAAAGATTTTCATTGGACCCGATGCACTAGGTATGACACCTAGATCGGATATGAACTCCTTCATCCAGACTCCTTCATTTGCTGCTTCCGAAGCAGCTATATATTCCGCTCCACACGTAGATCCCGCCACGACGCTCTGCTTGGAACTGCAACAACTGCCACCGGGCGTCACTGTGGCCTCCTCGTTGTTGTTCGCCTGACTTGTTCCAATGCTACGATGACTCGAGAGGTGATAGGGTCGCGGCTAGGCAATAGTCGATGAGGTTAGGCAAGGCGGTGGCCTCGTGAGGCAATAGAGATATTAGGGAAAAATTGGATGATGGGAGACTGAGGCATTTGGTAAAACAGAAGGCAATCACACCAATCAGGCAAAAAAGCATTTATGTGGCGTGCCATCTGCGAGAATCGTGCGCGTGATGTGGGGAGTGGATTGCTGGAATCTTGAACTTATAGTTATGCCCCGTTGCTACTTCAGCCAGGCCCAACACGGCAGCACACAACATTCCAGTTTTTCTCTAAATGCATGCTTAATCTACATAAGTGCACGTTCCTTTGGGGGGCCCTCTATTTTGGGGGCCTGGCGCGGCCGTCCTCTGCCCCCCATCAGGGCCGGGCCTGCTTGTAGTTGTAGATGTTGTAAACATAAAAAAAGTATGATTTAAGATTTATAGTGATTCCGTATACAAATACATAAGCAAAAGAGGGGGAAAATGACCCCACAAAAAAAAGGGGGGAAAGGCAAATCCATACAACCTGAACAATACACATGATCAGGATGACAAATTTTCCCTTCCGCTTTTCCCATATGATGCGTGTGATTATATCAGTGTACGCACAATTTAGAGGTTTTTCGCAACTTTTTGAATATTGGGCGGACATCATGTCGGGCTCTCTCCTGGCCAGCCGATTGGGCACTGGTAGTGGTAGCTAGGACTAGGGCGCCACCATGCCATCGCGTATGTCAACTCTTGCCGATTCGCTCTATCTATCGCGAATCTGGGTGAGCGAACTTGTGCCGTGGATTAAAGCGGCTTCTTGTACCCGATGATGCCTGTCCCGTGCGACGCCAACAGTTCTTCACACTTTCTGCATCTAAACACGTACGCGTTCCTTGTTTCGACCGCGTACGTACGCGCGGAGCATCTTGGAAGCGACAGCTATTTTAATTTCATTTCACGTACCACAGCCTAATCGATGTTTCCATGTTTCCATTGCCGTATCACGTACTCCTACACACTATACTAGTAAAATCCACGATCTATTACTCAATTACCAGTAGTATAAAAATAGCCACAAGCTACAACGATGTACTACTACCATCAAGGTTTTTTGTTTTATTTGAGGTAGCATCAAGATAGCTTAGGTTCTGTGTACGATTGGCTCGTTGGCTACAGCAGGCGAGGCGAGGCGCAATTGGTCTGAGCGGAACTTATTCCTCTGCTATTTTCCACCAGTCTTCGATCGTTACCATGCACGCGCAGCTCTATTCCAATTCTATTCGGAATGGCATGCACTGATCACTTCGAAATAAAAAGGGGCCGGGGGGATTCCAAAATTCTATTCTACGGTACGCATGCGCAGACGTTGAGAATGATATTTGGCCGGCCGGTAACGACATGCACCATCAGTTGATCTGTCCCAAGAAAGAGAGATTGTCCCCGTAACAAAAAATAAAATAAAATAAAGAGAGGTAGGAAAAGGAAATTACGCCAGAGAAATAAAATGGTTTGAGGGCTTGAAAGTGATGCATAAAGCCTAGTACTAGTTTTTTAGGGGTATAAAGCCTACTAGATATCGCTGTTACTTTGACTCCCCGCAATTATTTTTTTAGAAAAAACGCTGTTAATTTGACTTGTCTTGATTCGCCAAGCCAGGCATTTGGAACTGACAGGAGAACCTTTATAGTGAAGCATTTGATTTAAGAGCTAGTACTACTCTATGAAGCCACGCCACGCGGCCACAGCAAACACCTGGGCCAGTCCCCACCACCAAACAGTCCAATAATCCATGGTACGTGACCCCAAGGCCAAGTGGGTGAATCTGTACTGTACGTGATCATTTTGTAAAATCCAATGGTAAGACAAGTCGAGAAAGCTCAATTATTGGTCATCATTTGCACGGCAACAAACTTTTCTTTACCATTTCAGTGTCGCCACCCCAACTCGAAGTTACCGCAACTAGTGGCTCAAGCCGCCGCTTTTTACAGGCAAAGAATCCTCGCTTTACAACGTCGCGTAATTGTCTCTGATCATTTAGCCCAACTTCATCGTGCGACTCCAAACGAACTCTATCCGTTTGGTTAGGGTAATGGTGTCGTATCCGGATCATTTTTGGATGCGGTGGCCGTACACCCAACGCGCGAACGTATTCCGGCCGCATCCTGTTCGCGTATTTTTTTCTTTGTCAGTCCTTAATATTTTTTTATCATTCATTTTCGGTACATGCGAATACATCATCAAATTTTGACTAGAAAAGTAAGATAAAAAAAACAAGAACCACAAGAATACATTTTAAAAGATATCAACTTCCATAACTGCTCCTGTAAGTTGGATTAGTGCCTTCTCGATGCATTCATTGTTGATCTGCGAAGGAGGCTTGATCTTGTGTGCTTCTTTCTTCTTCGAGTCTAAAGAAGTAGAGGTTGCTTACTCGCATCTAGTCTCGTGTCTAGCATCTAATCTAGCAACAAGTGCACTTGTCTCATCTACAGCCTCTATGCAAGCTAAAAGTGCACGAACATCTACTAAATTGCGCTCTATCAATATATCGATGTACTCTTCTTCCCAGTACCAAAACTTGGATCCATGCTACACAATAAAATTTGAAGTTAGCACACCTAGTCAAATCTAGAGCACAAACCGAAACTCAAAGAGCACATACCCCATCGTTTAAGCATTTGATGAACACCTATCCGGGATGTTCCGGCGTTGTAGACACGCGGCGCATGACCTTCTTTGGGCCGTGGTCGCACTTAATGACTGGCAACGGTGCGCCGACGAGCTTTGGGCTAGCACCGATCCGGGCCGACCGCCATTCGGGTATCTGCCGGCGGACCTCTGCCGGCGGACCACCAATGGTGTAGATCCGAGCGGCTAGAGGACGAGTCACTGCCTGCATGTGGCCTTGCGGCCCTGCCAGGGCCTTCCGGCCCGGTGACCGGCCAGTCCATGGCGCGGCGCGGCCTCCCACAATCGAGCGAGCTCAAGACCGATCGGATTTGCCTGAAATCCGGCTGGCGGGCGCGCAAATCAGGTGGCCATGGTTGGGTAGCTCGGGGGCGCCGAGTGGAAGGGGATGGACGACCGCGCGTCCGAGCGGCACAACTGCAATGGCAGCGGCGGCGGCAAGGGAAAGAGTGGGGAAGAGTGAAGGGGATGCGGCCGGCGCGAGGGAGCGGGGCGGATAGAAAAAGGCGTTCCCGTGCCACCGATGAGCGGGCCAAGGGAGGACACACGCAGACGGCCGCGCGTCCACGTGCTGTCCATTTCACCCCAAAAGCAGCGCAAACTTGGGCCGGGGATGGGTCGAAAGCGGACAATAAAACGGACAAAAGTCCGTCGCGGCCGTCTGGTTCGTCCGTTTTACCCCAAACACGAACGTGCGCGGATAGGATGGGGTCGCGCGGTGGAGTTGGCCTTACTTACCACAAAAGCAAAAACTTGCTCCCCCATATTTTTACTTACCATAAAAAGTAGGATGACATTTTTTTTCTTTGCAAATAGGATGACATATTTGCACAACCATGGTAAGATGAGCTTCGCTTTCACCAAGTTAAGTTATTACGGCGCGATAAGACACACGTATGTATATCTTCATTCATCTGATAGGAAAGACGCTCGCTTTGTCAGTTCCTACTCTACTGTAGTCGGCCTAGAAAATCTGAGACGCGGAAGGTGAAAATTTTACCGCGCGCGGTAACTGGCAATGGTACGTGACGATTGGATGGATACGTACCCGGTGGGCGGGACCCTCGCGGCGTCGCCTCACCTCACCTCAGACCTCACCTCACCAGCAGCAACATGGCGGGACCCGACCACTTTGGTGGTGGTGGTGATGTACCGTGTACGGGTCGCTGGCACACGCACATAATTTCCGAGATACAATTTTTCTCTCTCTTTCGTGCGTAAAGGCAGCTGCCATGACTGCACCACACCCTCCCTCCCGCTGCCGCCTGGGCTCGTCGTCATCACTGCCGTGTGGTTACGTAGAGGTAGATGGAGTGGAGCGTATCCGTCCTGCCCCTGCGCGATCGGGTTCAGAGTGATCTCCACGCAAAGCCAATTCATCTCCTCCCACCTCCGGGGAGCTGATTGGTAAAAGATGGACGCGCACAAGTACACGCGTGCGAGGGGGCATTGAGGGCCAGTTATTTTCGGCGATTCTCCCAGAATCACCCCCTTCCCCAGCTTCTCCCAGAATCGCCACTTCATATTTTTTTTACAATCCTATCTAGTTAAGATCTAATTAGCTAGGATTGTAAAAAACATATGGAGTGGTGATTCTGGGAGAAGCTGAGGAGGGGGCAATTCTGGTAGAATCGCCCAAAAGAACTGGCCCTGAGTGCCCCGTGCCAGCGGACTCAACTCAAGCACAAACTATACAAAGGGTCCGGTCAGGGTAATGCACTATGATCGCCACGAAAGAGGGTTGACACAATTGAACCATCCAAGGGAGAAAATCAAAGGGTGTGTCTAGGGCACATCTAGATGTACTCTAGTTATTGCACATCTAAGTGAGTGAATCAAACATAAATAGAAAATGAAAAAAGAAAAAAAATATCCACACGAATCTCGACGTAAGATCAATGACATAGAACTTAGATGTGCGATACTTATGGCACATCTAGATGTGCTTTAGCAAAACTGAAAATCAAATATATAAAATATGACGCACAACCTTCATAAAGGTATCCAATATTGTACACTTTTAATGGCAGTTTGACCCGGTAGTGCAGGAATTAAGAGATCTCGGCTTTTACATAGTAATAAAATATAAAATATCTTTTCAAATAAACGAATAGATTAACACAGTGAAGATATTAATTGCATCCGGTCTCTACACCAACACAATCTCAAGAGCTATTCAAAATAATAGATAACAAAGATGCACACAAATTATTTCAAAAGAGGAAGAAATAGCGACCAACAAAACATCCGCAACAAGAACAACAACCTCAATTGCCAAATAACTTTCAAAAAAAAACCTCAATTGCCAAATAGCTCCCCTTCTGATAAAATATTTAGGGTTGCCGCTTAGCTTTAAGAAGCTTCGTAAGGAGGATTTTCAAAGCTTGATCAACACATTGAGAAACAGATTAGGGCTCTGGCGCACATGATTCCTCTACCAGAGTGGTCCTTTAATTTCGGTCCAAGTAGTGCTATCAACCATTCCAATTTTTCACTTAATGTCCCTTGACCCTCCGCCATGGGTGTTCAAGGCCATTGACAAAATTCGCAGAGCATTCCTTCGAAAAGATACTCGTGTGGTAAATGGCGAACACTGCTTGGTGAGTTGGAAACAAGTTTGTCGTTCGAAAGAGAGCGGAGGACTAGGCATTCTGGACCTGAGGATCATGAACTCCGCACTTCAGTTGCGGTGGGCTTGGAAGGCAAGTACATCAAATAATCATGCATGGAGCATCTTACTAAATCTTTGGAAAATCATGAAAGGCGTCTATTCAAAAATTATAGATACGTTGAAGACGTATCACCCATAAACAGAAAAGTCATTCATGAAAACCTCAACAATCTTTTTACAAAATTCAGAGAATATAGCAGTCATACCTCTTTGAAAGGTAGCAGGTGCATTGCATAAACCAAAAGACATACATCTATAAGCATAAGTTTCAAAAGGACAAGTAAAAGTGGTATTGTCTTGATCAGGTTGAGAAATAGGTATTTGTGAAAAATCAGAATATCCATCAAGGAAGCAAATATGTTTTCGCTTGAATAATTTTTCTAGCATTTGATCAATAAAAGAGAGAGGGTAATGATATTTTCTAGTTGCTTTGTTCTATTTTCTAAAATTAATTACCATTCTATAGCCTGTAACAATTCTTTTGTGGAATAAGTTCATTCTTATCATTAGAAACAACAATAATACTTTCTTTCTTAGGGACCCAATGGACATGACTTACCCATCTACTATCAGCTATATGATAGATTATACCTGCTTCTAGAAGTTTTAATATTTCTGTTCTTACCATTTCTTTCATCTTCGGATTTAACCGACATTGGTGATCAACAACGGGTTTAGCATCAGGTTCCATATTAATCTTGTGCTGACATAGAGTGGGACTGATGCCCTTAAGATCATCAAGAGTATATCCAATAGCAGCTCGGTGCTTCCTTAGAACTTTCAATAATCTTTCTTTTTCATGTTCTGAAAGGTTAGCACTAATTATAACAAGATATATCTTCTTCTCATCAAGATAAGCATGTTTCAAAGTGCCTGGCAATTGTTTTAATTCAAACACATGATCACCTTTAGGTGGAGGAGGACCTCCTAGAGTTTCAATAGGAAAATTGTGTTTAAGCAAAGGACATTGTTCAAAGAAAATCTTATCTATTTCATTTCTTTCATGCATATGCAAATAATTTTCATGGTCTAGCAAATATTATTGTTCTAAAGGATCAGTAGGAGGTACAACAATAGAAGCAAGACCAATAGTTTCATCCTTACTAGGCAATTCCTTTTTATGATGTTTTCAACTAAACTTGAAAAAATTAAACTCATGAGACTCATCACCGAAGCTAACACCGACAGTTTGTTTCTCACAATCTATTTTAGTATTAACGGTGTTCAAGAAAGGTCTACCAAAGATAATGGGACAAAAGTCATCGTATGTGGAGCCAAGAACAAGAAAATCAGTAGGGTGTTTTATTTTTCCACACAAGACTTCAACATCTCTAACAATCCCAAGTGGTGTGATGGTGTCTCTATTGGCAAATTTAATAGTAACATCTATGTCTTCTAGTTCAGCGGGTGCTATCATTCATAATTTCTTGATATAAAGTAAAAGGAATATCACTCACGTGTGATAGCCTGACTTATTAGGGATGATAGACTACTCATATCAATAAGGAATTCCTTCTTTTTCGGGAGCCCATTCGAAAAGAACTCCAAAGTTAAGCGTGCTCAGCTTGGAGTAATTTCATGATGGGTGACCGACCGGGAAGTTGCCTCCGGGTGCACACGAGTGAGGATAAAGTATGCAGAAAATACTAGTATTGATCTGTGAGACCTACCTAGATCTCGCCAGGAGTAACGACCATCGGCGGGTGTGTCTAGGGCATTACGAGTTGGTATCAGAGCCGAGCCTCACGATTACACAGATGTTTGCAGACAGGTGCGCGATCATGTTGTGCATGACGTTTGTGACCCGTCGTCGCACATGGCATGGCACATGTGCCAGACTGGATGCACAGACGTATGTGCCAAGAGGGAACGTTCCTGTGGCCTGACAAAGACGTCGGTTCCTCTGAGTGGGGTATATGTGATAGTCTGGCTTATTAGGGATGATAGACTACTCATATCAATAAGGACTTCCTTCTTTTCCGGGAACCCATTCGGAAAGAACTCCAAAGTTAAGCGTGCTCAGCTTGGAGTAATTTCCGTATGGGTGACCGACCAGGAAGTTACTCCCAGGTGCGCACGAGTGAGGACAAAGTGCGCAGAAAAGACTTGTATTGATCTGTGGGGCGAGTCTAGATCTCGCTAGGAGTAACGACCACCGGCGAGTGTGTCCAGGGCGTTACATCACGCTAGCACCTATGTCACATAAACCATGATAACAATGATCTCCTATTTTAACTGAGACAACAGGCATGCTAGCAACAGGTCTACGTTTATCTTTTTCATCGGGTTTGGCAATTCTAGCAGCTTCATCACAGAAGTAAATAACATGCCCATCTAAATTTTCAACCAAGAGATCCTTAACCATAGCAACACAAGGTTCTAGTTTGATTTGTTCAGCTGGTTTAGGTGTTCTAATATAACTTTTATTGACTACAGTTGAAACTTCAGCATGTTCCTTCATCCTAACAGGGAAAGGTGGTTTTTCAATATTAGCAGTAGGAACAGCTGGATCAACATTGTAGATGATAGTTTCTTCTATAGCTATTAGTGGTTCTTTAATTTCTTGTTTAATAGGTGGGTGATATTTAAACCACTTCTCCTTAGGGAGATCAACATGAGTAGCAAAAGATTCACAAAAGGAGGCTACTATCTCAGAGTCAAGTCCATATTTAGTGCTAAACTTTTGAAAAGCATCGGTATTCATAAAAGATTTAACACAATCAAACTTAACCTTAATACCTGACTCTTTACCTTCGTCTAGTTCCCAATCTTCAGAGTTGCGTTTAATTCTTTTTAAAAGATCCCATCGAAATTCAATAGTCTTCTTCATAAAGGAACCAGTACAAGAAGTATCGACCATGGATCGATCATATGAGAAAGCTGAGCATAAAAATTCTGAATAATAATTTCTCTTGAGAGCTCATGGTTGGGGCATGATTATAACATTGACTTAAGCCTCCCCCAAGCTAGAGCGATACTTTATCCTCCACAAGGCCAAAAATTATATATAATTCCGATCACGATGAAGTAGATGGATAGGATATTTTTTTGGTGAAACTCCAATTTCAATCGATTCCAATTCCAAGACCTAATATCATCACATAGCCTATGCCATGCCAATGCTTTTCCCTTCAAAGATAAAGGTAAAACCTTCTTATTAGCTTCATCTCCGGGTAAACCTGCAAGCTTAAACAATTTACAAATTTCATCCACATATATCAAGTGCATATCAGGATGTTCGGTTCCATCTCCTGCATAAGGATTAGCTAGCAGTTGTTCTATCATACCCACAGGAATTTCATTACCAATATTTTCAGTAGGTGCAGTAGGTTGAGGGGCAACTAACTGTGGTTCCGATCGGGGTGAAGATACCCCGAACAAACCCCTCAAAGGATTGTTCTCCATAGTAACAAGTGACAATAAATTTCAGCACGTAGTAATAATTTTTCCTTACCAAGAGCGCTTCACTCCCCGACAACGGCGCCAGAAAAGACCCTTGATGACCCACAAGTATATGGGATCAATCTTAGTCCTTTCGATAAGTAAGAGTGTCGAACCCAAGGAGGAGCAGAAGGAAATGGCAAGTGGCTTTTAGCAAGGTAATGTTTGCAAGCACTGAAATTATAAGTAACAGGTAGTTTGATAGCAAGATAATTTGTAACGAGCAAGTAATGGTAATAGTAACAAAAGTGCAACAAGGTATCCCAATCCTTTTGAGGCAAAGGACAGGCCAAAATGGTTTCTTATAATAAGCAAAGTGTTCTTGAGGGTACACGGGAACTTCATCTAGTCACTTTCACCATGTTGGTTCGATTTGTGTTCGCTACTTTGATAATTTGATATGTGGGTGGACCAGTGTTTAGGGGCTATTCTTACTTGAACAAACCTCCTACTTATGATTAACCCCCTCACAAGCATCCGCAACTACGATAAAAGTATTAAGAATAAATTCTAACCATAGCATTAAACTTTTGGATCCAATCGGTCCCTTACGGAATAGCACATAAACTAAGGTTTAAGCTTATGTCACTCTCGCAACCCATCATCTAATAACTACTCCACAATGCATTCCCTTAGGCCCAAATATGGTGAAGTGTCATGTAGTCGACGTTCACATGACACCACTAAGGGAATCACAACATACATACTATCAAAATATCAAACACATATAAAATTCACATGATTACTTGCAACAAGATTTCTCCTGTGACCTCAAGAACAAAAGTAACTACTCACAAATGATAATCATGCTCAAGATCGGAGGAGTATTAAATAGCATATTGGATCTGAACATATAATCTTCCACCAAATAAACCATATAGTAATCAACTACAAGATGTAATCAACACTACTAGTCACCCACAAGTACCAATCTATAGTTCTGGTAAAAAGATTGAACACAAGAGATGAACCAGGGTTTGAGAGGAGATGGTGCTGTTGAAGATGTTGATGGAGATTGCCCTCCCCAAGATGGGAGAGTTGTTGGTGGTGATGATGACGATGATTTCCCCCTCCGGGAGGGAAGATGTTGGGGTACACAGTATTTGAAAAAAAATCCTACGATCATGCAAGATCTATCTAGGAGATGTATAGCAATGAGAGGGGAGAGTGTGTCCATGTACCCTCGTAGATCGAGCTCGGAAGCTTTTAGTAATGCGGTTGATGTAGTCGAATGTCTTCATGATTCAACCGATCCAAGCACCGAACGTACGACACCTCCGTGTTCAGCAAACGTTCAGCTGGATGACGTCCCTCGAACTCTTGATCCAGTTGAGGCCGAGGGACAGTTCCGTCAGCACGACGGCGTGGTGACGGTGATGATGAAGTTACCGGCGCAGGGCTTCGCCTAATCACTACGACAATATGACCGTGGTGTATAACTGTGGAGGGGGGCACCGCACACGGTTAAGAGAAACTTGTGTGTCCTAGGGTGCCCCCTGCCCCCGTATATAAAGGAGGGGAGGGGAGGCCGGCCGGCCCTCCTAGAATGCGCTAGGAGAGGGGAATCCTACTAGGACACCAAGTCCTAGTAGGTTTCCACCTAAGGAAGAGGGGGAAGAAGGAAGGGAGAGAGGGAAGGGAAGGAAAGGGGGCGCCGCCCCCTTCCGCTAGTCCAATTCGGACCCAAGGGGGGGGGCAGCCCCTCCTGACCCTTCCTCTCTTCCA
>NC_041382.1:436152128-436245166 GCF_002162155.2 Triticum dicoccoides
CTCCGGCACTCTGATAATTATCCGGTACCTCTCGGAACTCATCCAGTGTCCGAATAACATCGTCCAATATATCAATCTTTATGTCTCGACCATTTCGAGACTCCTCATCATGTTTGTGATCTCATCCGTGACTCCAAACAAACTTCGGTCATCAAATCACATAACTGACAATATAAATCGTCATTGAACGTTAAGCGTGCGGACCCTGCGGGTTCGAGAACTCTGTAGATAGGACCGAGACATATCTCTGGTCAATAACCAATAGCAGAACCTGGATGCTCATATTGGCTCCTACATATTCTACGAAGATCTTTATCGATCAAACCTCATAACAACATACGTTGTTCCCTTTGTCATCAGTATGTTACTTGCCCAAGATTCTATCGTCGGTATCATCATACCTGGTTCAATATTGTCACCGACAAGTCTCTTTACTTAATTCGTAATGCATCATACCATGACTAACTCATTAGTCACATTGCTTGCAAGTCTCATAGTGACGTGCATTACCGAGAGGGCCCAGAGATACCTCTCCTATACACAGAGTGACAAATCCTAATCTTGATCTATCCCAACTCAACAAACACCATCAGAGACACCTGTAGAGCATCTTTACAATCACCTAGTTACGTTGTGACGTTTGATAGCACACAAGGTGTTCTTGCGGTATTCAGGAGTTGCATAATCTCATAGGCTGAGGAACATGTATAAGTCATGAAGAAAGCAATAGCAGAAAAAACTAAACGATCATTATGCTAAGATAACGGATTGGTCTTGTCCATCACTCATTCTCTAATGATGTGATCCCGTTCATCAAATGACAACACATGTCTATGGTTAGGAAACTTAACCATCTTTGATTAACGAGCTAGTCAAGTAGAGGGATACTAGGGACACTCTGTTTGTCTATGTATTCATATATGTAATAAGTTTCTGGTTAATACAATTCTAGCATGAATGATAAACATTTATCATGATATACAGAAATATAAATAACAACTTTATTATTGCCTCTAGGACATATTTCCTTTAGTCTCCCACTTGCACTAGAGTCAATAATCTAGATTACATAGTAATGATTCTAACATCCATGGAGTCTTGGTGCTGATCATGTTTTGCTCGTGAGAGAGGCTTACTCAATGGGCCTGCAACATTCAAATCCGTATGTAACTTGCAAATCTCTATGTCTCCCTCCTTGACTTGATCGCGGATGGAATTGAAGCGTCTCTTGATGTGCTTGGTTCTCTTGTGAAATATGGATTCCTTTGCCAAGGCAATTTTACCAGTATTGTCACAAAAGATTTTCATTGGACCCGATGCACTAGGTATTACACATAGATCGGATATGAACTCCTTCATCCAGACTCCTTCATTTGCTGCTTCCGAAGCAGCTATGTACTCCACTTCACACGTAGATCCCGCCACGACGCTCTGCTTAGAACTGCACCAACAGAAAGCTCCACCATTCAATATAAACATGTATCCGGTTTGCAACTTAGAGTCATCCGGATCAGTGTAAAAGCTTGCATCGACGTAACCGTTTACGATGAGCTCTTTGTCACCTCCATAAACGAAAAACATATCCTTAGTGCTTTTCAGGTATTTCAGGATGTTCTTGACCACTGTCCAGTGATCCACTCCTGGATTACTTTGGTACCTCCCTGCTAAACTAACATCAAGGCACACATCAATTCTGATACACAACATTGCATACATGATAGAACCTATGGCTGAGGCATAGGGAATGACTTTCATTTTCTCTCTATCTTCTGTAGTGGTCGGGCATTGAGTCTGACTCAACTTCACACCTTGGAACACATGCAAGAACCCTTTCTTTGACTGATCCATTTTGAACTTCTTCAAAACTTTATCAAGGTATGTGCTTTGTGAAAGTCCAATTAAGTGTCTTGATCTATCTCTATAAATCTTGATGCCCAATATATAAGCAGCTTCACCGAGGTCTTTCATTGAAAAATTCTTATTCAAGTATCCTTTTATGCTATTCAGAAATTCAGTATCATTTCGGATCAACAATATGTCATCCACATATAATATCAGAAATGCAACAGAGCTCCCACTCACTTTCTTGTAAATAAAGGCTTCTCCAAAAGTATGTATAAAACGATATGCTTTGATCACACTATCAAAGTGTATATTCCAACTTCGAGAGGCTTGCACCAGTCCATAAATGGATCGCTGGAGCTTGCACACTTTGTTAGCACCTTTTGGATCGACAAAACCTTCTGGTTGCATCATATACAACTCTTCTTTAAGATATCCATTAAGGAATGCAATTTTGACATCCATTTGCCAAATTTCATAATTATAAAATGCGGCAATTGCTAACATGATTCGGACAGACTTAAGCATCGCTACAGGTGAGAAGGTCTCATCGTAGTCAACTCCTTAAACTTGTCAAAAACCTTTGGCAACAAGCCGAGCTTTGTAGACAGTAACATTACCGTCAGCGTCAGTCTTCTTCTTGAAGATCCATTTATTCTCTATTGCTTGCCGATCATCGGGCAAGTCAACCAAAGTCCATACTTTGTTCTTATATACATGGATCCCATCTCAGATTTCATGGCCTCAAGCCATTTCACGGAATCTGGGCTCATCATCGCTTCCTCATAGTTCGTGGGTTCGTCATGGTCAAGTAACATGACCTCCAGAACAGGATTACCGTACCACTTTGGTGCGGATCTTACTCTGGTTGACCTACGAGGTTAGGTAGTAACTTGATCCGAAGTTTCATGATCATCATCATTAGCTTCCTCACTAATTGGTGTAGGAATCACTAGAACCGATTTCTGTGATGAACTACTTTCCAATAAGGGAGAAGGTACAATTACCTCATCAAGTTCTACTTTCCTCCCACTCACTTCTTTCAAGAGAAACCCCTTCTCTAGAAAGGATCCATTCTTAGCAACGAATATCTTGCTTTCGGATCTGTGATAGAAGGTGTACCCAACAATCACCTTTGGTATCCTATGAAGACACATTTCTCCGATTTGGGTTCGAGCTTATCAGGTTGAAGCTTTTTCACATAAGCATTGCAACCCCAAACTTTAAAAAATGACAACTTGGGTTTCTTGACAAACCACAGTTCGTATGGTGTCGTCTCAACGAATTTTGATGGTGCCCTATTTAACGTGAATGCAACCGTCTCTAAAGCATAACCCCAAAACGATAGAGGTAAATCAGTAAGAGACATCATAGATCACACCATATGTAATAAAGTGTGGTTACCATGTTCGGATACACCATTACACTCTGGTGTTCCAGGTGGCGTGAGTTGCGAAACTATTCCATATTGTTTCAAATGAAGACCAAACTCGTAACTCAAATATCCACCTCCACGATCATATCGTAGAAACTTTATTTTCTTGTTACGATGATTTTCCACTTCACTCTGAAATTCTTCGAACTTTTCAAATGTTTCAAACTTATGTTTCATTAAGTAGATATACCCATATCTGCTTAAATCATTTGTGAAGGTCGAAAAATAACGATACATGCCGCGAGCATCAACACTCATCGAACCGCATACATCAGTATGTATTATTTCCAATAAGTCTGTTGCTTGCTCCATTGTTTCGGAGAACGAAGTCTTAGTCATCTTGCCCATGAGGCATGGTTCGCAAGCATCAAGTGATTCATAATCAAGTGATCCAAAAGCCCATTAGCATGGAGTTTCTTCATGCACTTTACACCAATATGACTTAAACAGCAGTGCCACAAATAAGTTGCACTATCATTATTAAACTTGTATCTTTTGGCTTCAATACTATGAATATGTGTATCACTACTATCAAGATTCAACAAAAGTGGACCACTCATCAAGGGTGCATGACCATAAAAGATATTACTCATATAAATAGAACAACCATTATTCTCTGATTTAAATGAATAACCGTCTCGCATCAAAAAAGATCCAAATATAATGTTCATGCTTAACGCTGGCACCAAATAACAATTATTCAAGTCTAAAACTAATCCCGAAGGTAGATGTAGAGGTAGCATGCCGACGGCGATCACATCGACTTTGGAACCATTTCCCACGCGCATCGTCACCTCGTCCTTAGCCAATCTTCGTTTAATCCGTAGCCCCTGTTTCGAGTTGCAAGTATGAGCAACAGAACTAGTATCAAATACCCAGGCGCTACTACGAGCATTAGTAAGGTACACATCAATAACATGTATATCAAATATACCTTTCACTTTGCCATCCTTCTTATCCGCCAAATACTTGGGGCAGTTCCGCTTCTAGTGACAAGTCCCTTTGCAATAGAAGCACTTAGTCTCAGGATTAGGTCCAGACTTGGGCTTCTTCACTTGAGCAGCAACTTGCTTGCTGTTCTTCTTGAAGTTCCCCTTCTTCCCTTTGCCCTTCTTCTTGAAACTAGTGGTCTTGTTGACCATCAACACTTGATGCTCCTTCTTGATTTCTACCTCCACAGCCTTTAGCATTGCGAAGAGCTCTGGAATTGTCTTATCCATCCCTTGCATATTATAGTTCATCACGAAGCTTTTGTAGCTTGGTGGCAGTGATTGAAGAACTCTGTCAATGACACTATCATAAGGAAGATTAACTCCCAGTTGAGTCAAGTGGTTGTGGTACCCAGACATTCTAAGTATATGTTCACTGACAGAACTATTCTCCTCCATTTTGCAGCTGTAGAACTTACTGGAGACTTCATATCTCTTAATCCGGGCATTTGCTTGAAATATTAACTTCAACTCCTGGAACATCTCATATGCTCCATGACGTTCAAAACGTTGAAGTCCTGATTCTAAGCCGTAAAGCATGGCACACTGAACTATAGAGTAGTCATCAGCTTTGCTCTGCCAGACGTTCATAACATCTGGTGTTGCTCCTGCAGCGGGCTTTGCACCTTGCGGTGCTTCCAGGATGTAATTCTTCTATGCATCAATGAGGATAATCCTTAGGTTACGGACCCAGTCCGTGTAGTTGCTACCTGATATGTCTCCAACATATCTATAATTTATGAAGTATTCATGCTATTATATTATCTGTTTTGGATGTTTATGGGCTTTACTAAACACTTTTATATTATTTTTGGGACTAACCTATTAACCGGAGGCCCAACCCAAATTGTTGTTTTATTGCCTATCTCATTGTTTCGAAGAAAAGGAATATCAAACGGAGTCCAAACGGAGTGAAACCTTCGGGAGATTTATTTTTGGAACGGAAGCAATCCAGGAGACTTGCAGTAGATGTCAGTGTAACGCCCCGAGACCGATGTGCCAGGTGTCATTCAGTTATTCGTTGTTGTTGTCTTGTCATTGGCTTGCGTGTTGCATTTCATCATGTCATCATGTGCATTGCATCATCATGTTTTCAAAACTTGCATCCGTCCCGGTCTCCTCGTTCCTTCCGTTGTCCGTTCTGAGCCCAGACACACTTGCACGCGCCCGCGGCATGTCCGAAATAGTATTTTATAAGTGGCCGGAAAATGTTCTCGGAATGGGATGAGAGTTGACGTCGGTCTTATTATAGTGTAGGTAGACCGTCTGCCAAGTTTCATCGCGTTCGGAGTTCGTTTGATAGCCCAACCGTTAAACTATAGCGGCATTATAGCCGGTCTAACGTCGGACGTTTTCGGTCTCCGGAAACAGTCGCCGGGCCTCCCTCTCTTCTCTTCTCTTAGCCCGAGACCGTCTGCACAGCTGAAAGTTGTCCCGGACCCGACTCGGACAGCCGTTACCGCTATGTCCGGATCATCTCCAAACGTCTACAAAACGTCACCGTTTTCTTATTTGGACTCCCTAGATATTTTATTCGCGACCGTCCGATTACGATCGGAGGGACCAAATACCCCTAAACCTAGTCCCCTACTATATAAACCGACCTAACCCTAAAATCTAGGGACTTTGTCCTGCCGAGCCGCCGCCACCTACCATATTTTCCTCGGGATCCAGATCCAATCCTCTTCCTCCCCGATCCAAAGCCCCTCCTCGCTTTCACCACCACACCAACCAGAGCCCTGCTCCCTGTCTCCTTCTCCCCGCTCCTCTGCGCCCTCGCTGCCCGAGCCAACTGCCCATCGCCGCCGCTAGCGACCTCAACCACCCTCGCCGGCGAACCCCAGGCAGGAGCCCCGTCGCCCTCTTCCTCCTCCCTAACCTGCCCCTCTCCTCCCTGCTTCATCCTCTCCCTCCCGCAGGTCGTCGTCGTCGGTGGAGATCCGCGCCTCCCTGCCGTCTCGCCTCGCCATCGACCGGATCTGGCACCCCGAGGCCGGATCTGCCGCCCAGTAACCCGTTCCAGCCCTCGCGAGCGCCACCGGACCCTCCCTCGCTGGAGCTTTGCTACGCCGTCGCCATGGTCCTCTGCTTCGTGCGGGATGAGACGAGGTGACCGCTGCCGTACGTGGGTTGCTGCGCGTTGACCCTTCCCCGATTGAACCAAGGCCGGCCGGCCCAGCGTGCCTCCTCCCGTGCCAGATCCGGCCCAGCCCCGCAGCCCCAAGCCGGCCTGCCTCCTCCTCTCTGCTACCGGGCCAGGCCCAGGGTGAGCAGCCCCCAAGCGCCCCCTCCTCTTATTTTTTTCACCTGTTGGGCTTGCCCCAGATTCAGCCCGCATGTGTTTTTTTTCAGCGCCTGGGATTTAGCTATTATTCCTGAGACAGCAGTTTTGCAGAAACCCCCTTGCACTTCATGCATATAATAACTCATAATCTGTGCATCATATGTAAAAACTTTAAATATGAAAAATGCTTAGTTTTTCATCTAGTTTCATAATATCCAACTTTCATCCATGTTTAAATTGTTTAAAATGCTGTTTGCATTAATTTGCTCATATGCCATGCTAAAATGCTTTATTTCATAACTAAATAACCGTAGCTCCGATTTAAATAAACTTTATATGTAAATGGGGTAGAATTTTGCCTAGTTTATCATGGTGACCTTTATTTGCATGTTTAACAACTCTAAAATATTGTTTAGGGCAGAACAGTACCAAATCTAAAAAATGCATATGGGGATTCTCCAGAATTGTTGTTTGTTGCTTCCGGCCTCATTTAACCTTGACTAGATAGGTAGTTTTCATTTGCTTCACCCTCTTGCCATGCTTAACAACATTTAATATTGTTGGGTACATAAACGAGATCAAACTAAATAACTTGTTGTGGTGTTTCGTCAATATGCAACTCGTTGCGTATTGAGCTCCACTTAATTTGTAGTGTTGTTTGTTGCACTTTGCCATGCCATGTTTCATTAAACCGGACATGCATCATACTTGTTTGCGCATCATGCCATGTTTATGTGATGTTTGTTTACTATGTTGTTTGTTTCTTTCCGGGTTGCTTCTCTCGTTAGCTTCGGTTTCGTTCCGGAGTTGTGAGGATTCGTTCGACTTCGTCCGTCTGTCTTCTCCATGGTCTCGTTCTTCTTCCTTGCGGGATTTCAGGCAAGATGATCATACCCTCGAAATCACTACTATCTTTGCTATGCTAGTTTGCTCGCTCTTTTGCTATGCCAATGCTACGATGCCTACCATTTGCTTGTCAGCCTCCCAAATTGCCATGTCAAACCTCTAACCCACCATGTCCTAGCAAACCGTTGATTGGCTATGTTACCGCTTTGCTCAGCCCCTCTTATAGCGTTGTTAGTTGCAGGTGAAGATCGAAGTTTGTTCCTTGTTGGAACATGGAGATGTTGTTCCTTGTTGGAACATGTTTACTTGTTGGGATATCACAATATATCTTACTTAATTAATGCATCTATATACTTGGTAAAGGGTGGAAGGCTCGGCCTTATGCCTGGTGTTTTGTTCCACTCTTGCTGCCCTAGTTTCCATCATATCGGTGTTATGTTCCCGGATTTTGCGCCCCTTACGCGGTTGGGCTATTATGGGAACCCCTTGACAGTTCGCCTTAAGTAAAGCTTCTCCAGCAATGCCCAACATTGGTTTTACCATTTGCCACCTAGCCTTTTCTTTTCCCTTGGGAGTCGCGCTCCTGAGGGTCATCATTATTTTACCCCCCCCCCCCGGGCCAATGCTCCTCTGAGTGTTGGTCCAACCTGTCAGCTGCCGGTGGCCACCAGGGGCAACTCTGGGTTGGCCTACCCGCACCTAAGACAATCTGAGTGTGCCCTGAGAAAGAGATATGTGCAGCTCCTATCGGGATTTGTCGGCACATTCGGGCGGTGTTGCTGGTTTAGTTTTACCCTGTCGAAATGTCTTGTTGTACTGGGATACCGAGTCTGATCGGAATGTCTCGGGTGGAGGTCTATTCCTTCGTTGACCGTGAGAGCTTGTGATGGGCTAAGTTGGGACACCCCTGCAGGGATTTGAACTTTCGAAAGCCGTGCCCGCGGTTATGGGCAGATGGGAATTTGTTAACGTTCGGTTGTAGAAAACTCGAAGTTGACCTTAATTAAAATACATCAACCGCGTGTGTAACCGTGATGGTCTCTTTCCGGCGGAGTCCGGGAAGTGAACATGGTTGTTGGAGTTATGCCTGACGTAGGTTGTTATAGGATCACTTCTTGATCATACTTTTATCGACCGTGCTTTGCCTTCTCTTCTCGCTCTCATTTGCGTTTGTT
Organism: Triticum dicoccoides; assembly: GCF_002162155.2. NCBI lineage: Eukaryota > Viridiplantae > Streptophyta > Magnoliopsida > Poales > Poaceae > Triticum > Triticum dicoccoides. The sequence continues at coordinate 436,160,700 of NC_041382.1, forward strand.
AGCCACCATATATGCTAGTCGCTTGCTGCAACTCCACCTCATTACTCCATCCTTACCCATAAGCTTAAATAGTCTTGATCTCGCGGGTGCGAGATTGCTGAGTCCCTGTGGCTCACAGATACTTCCAAAACCAGTTTGCAGGTGCCGTTGAGTCCGTGCAGATGACGCAACCAAGCTCAGGAGGAGCTCGATGAAGATCTTGTCCTTTGTATTGTTCCGTTCTAGTTGATCAGTAGTGGAGCCCAGTTGGGGTCGATCGGGGACCTTTGTCGCATTTGGGGTTCTTCTTTTATTTTGGTTCCGTAGTCGGACCTTGATTGTATCTGGATGATGTAATGCTTTATTCATGTAATTGTGTGAAGTGGCGATTGTAAGCCAACTATGTATCTCTTTCCCTTATGTATTACATGGGTTGTGTGAAGATTACCTCACTTGCGACATTGCTTTCAATGCGGTTATGCCTCTAAGTCGTGCTTCGTCACGTGAGAGATATAGCCGCATCGAGGGCGTTACAGTCAGGGAAGCTTCGAGGAAGCCACGAGGCAGGCAGGCGTGCCCCCACCCTCGTGGGCCCCTCGTGGCTCCCCTGACCGACTTCTTTCGCCTATATATGTCCATATACCCTAAAAACATCGGAGAGCAGAATAAATCGGGAGTTCCGCTGCCAGAAGCCTCCATAGCCACCAAAAACCAATCTAGACCCGTTCCGGCACCCTGCCGGAGGGGGAATCCCTCTCCGGTGGCCATCTTCATCATCCCGGCGCTCTCCATGATGAGGAGGGAGTAGTTCACCCTCGGGGCTGAGGGTATGTACCAGTAGCTATGTGTTTGATCTCTCTCCCTCTCGTGTTCTTGAGGTGGTACGATCTTGATGTATCGCGAGCCTTGTTATTATAGTTGGATCTTATGATGTTTCTCCCCCTCTACTCTCTTGTAATGGATTGAGTTTTCCCTTAGAAGTTATCTTATCGTATTGAGTCTTTAAGGATTTGAGAACACTTGATGTATGTCTTGCATGTGCTTATTTGTGGTGACATTGGGATATTCACGTGATCCACTTGATGTATGTTTTGGTGATCAACTTGCGGGTTCTGCTCATGAACTTATGCATAGGGGTTGGCACACATTTTCGTCTTGATTCTCCAGTAGAAACTTTGGAGCACTCTTTGAAGTACTTTGTGTTGGTTGAATAGATGAATCTGAGATTGTTTGATGCATATCGTATAATCATACCCACGGATACTTGAGGTGACATTGGAGTATCTAGGTGACATTAGGGTTTTGGTTGATATGTGTCTTAAGGTGTTATTCTAGGACGAACTCTTGAATGGATCGATCTGAAAGAATAACTTTGAGGTGGTTTCATACCCTACAATAATGTTTTCGTTTGTTCTCCGCTATTAGTGACTTTGGAGTGACTCTTTGTTGCATGTTGAGGGATAGTTATATGATCCAATTATGTTATTATTGTTGAGAGAACTTGCACTAGTGAAAGTATGAACCCTAGGCCATGTTTCCTAGCATTGCAATACCGTTTACGCTCACTTTTATTACTTGTTACCTTGCTGTTTTTGTAATTTCATATTACAAAAACCTATATCTACCATCCATATTGCACTTGTATCACCATCTCTTCGCCGAACTAGTGCACCTATACAATTTACCATTGTATTGGGTGTGTTGGGGACACAAGAGACTCTTTGTTATTTGGTTGCAGGGTTGTTTGAGAGAGACCATGTTAAACCTACGCTTCCCACGGATTGATAAACCTTCGGTCATCCACATGAGGGAAATTTGCTACTGTCCTACAAGCCTCTGCACTTGGAGGCCCAACAACGTCTACAAGAAGAAGCTTGTGTAGTAGACATCAAGAAGTTTCTGGCGCTGTTGCCTGGGAGGGGAGTGCTTGAAGGTATATCTTTAGGTCTTGCAATCGAATCTTTTTGTTTCTTGTTTTATCACTAGTTTAGTTTATAAAAGAAAATAAAAAAATGGAATTGAGGATACCTCATATGCTTCATCTTTTTAATGTCTTTCATGAAAATAAGGATTCCGATAAGTGTGCCAAAGTGTTAGAAGAAGAATGCATTAGAATGTTTGGCACTAAATCTTTGAATGATGAGCATGATTGCAATGTTGTTAGTATGAATTCCTTGAATATCTATGATGCTAATGATATGCAAAGCCACAAGTTTGGGGATGCTATGTTTGATGAATATGATATTTTTAGTCCCCCAAATTTTGATGTGTAAATTTATTATGATGATAGCATGCCTCCTATTTATGATGATTATGTTGATGAAAGTGGTTTCGGAGAGGTCATGACTTTATTTAGTGATGAATCCACTATTTCGGAAGAGGTTACAATTGATTATGAGAACAAAGTTGCTATATGTGATGATTATTGTGATGACATGTATGCTATAAAGAACAATGATAACTATGAAACTTGTCATCTTGATTTTAACTTTCAATTGGATTATGCCTCACATGATAGTTATTTTGTTGAGTTTGCTCCCACTACTATTCATGAGAAAAAAATTGCTTATGTGGAGAGTAATAAAAATTCTATGCTTGTAGATCATGAAAAGAATGCTTTATGCGATAGTTATATTTTTGAATTCATTCATGATGCTACTGAAAATTATTATGAGGGAGGAACATATGCTTGTAGGAATTGCAATAATATCAAGTTTCCTCTCTATGTGTTGAAAATCTCGAAGATTTGCTTGTTTTACCTTCCTATGCAAGTTGATTATTGTTCCCACAAGTTGTTTGCTCACAAAATCTCTATGCACAGGAAGTGGGTTAGACTTATATGTGCTAGTCATATTCTTCATGATGCTATCTTTATGTTTCAATTCTTATCTTTTATGTGAGCATCATTGAAATCATCATGCCTAGCTAGGGGCGTTAAACGATAGCGCTTGTTGGGAGGCAACCCAATTTTATTTTTGTTCTTTGATTTTTGCTCCTGTTTAGTAATAAATAATTCATATAGCCTCTGTTTATATGTGGGTTTTATACTTTTAATTAGTGTTTGTGCCAAGTAGAACCTTTGGGAAGACTTGGGGAAAGTCTTTGCGATCTTGCTGTAAAAAACAGAAACTTTAGCGCTCACGAGATTTGCTGCCATTTTTTAATGGAAAGTGCTATTTAGTTAATTCATTTTAAGATGATTAATAGATAAATTCCTCACGGTTCTTATGTGGTCTGACCGATAAAGATCTTCGTAGAATATGTGGGAGCCAATATGAGCATCCAGGTTCCGCTATTGGTTATTTACCGGAGACGTGTCTCGGTCATGTCTACATTGTTCTCGAACCCGTAGGGTCCGCACGCTTAAGGTTTTGATGACAGTTATATTATGAGTTTATGAGTTTTGATGTACCGAAGGAGTTCGGAGTCCCGGATGAGATCGGGGACATGACGAGGAGTCTCGAAATGGTCGATACGTAAAAATCGATATATTGGACGACTATATTCGGACATCGGAAAGGTTCCGAGTGATTCGGGTATTTTCGGAGGTACCGGGGAGTTACGGGAATACGAGGAAGAAGCAATGGGCCTTAATGGGCCTTAGTGGAAAGGACCAGGAGGTGGCGTGCGCCCCTCCCAAGCCCAGTCCGAATTGGACAAGGGGTTTGGGGCGCGGCCCCTCTCTCCCTTCCTTTCCCTCTTCCCCCCTTTCCCCCCTTCTCCTAGTTGGACTAGGAAAGGAGGAAACCTACTCCAACTAGGAGTAGGAATCCTACTCCTTGGCGCGCCCCTCCTAGGGCCGGCCTCCTCCCCTTGATCCTTTATATACGGGGGCAGGGAGCACCCCTAGACACACAAGTTGATCCACGTGATCATATTCTTAGCCGTGTGCGGTACCCCCTTCCACCATAATCCTCGATAATATTATAGCGGTGCTTAGGCGAAGTCCTGCGACGGTAGAACATCAAGATCGTCACCACGCCGTCGTGCTGACGGAACTCTTCCCCGACACTTTGCTGGATCGGAGTCCGGGGATCGTCATCGAGCTGAACGTGTGCTAAAACTCGGAGGTGCCGTAGTTTCGGTGCTTGATCGGTTGGGCTGTGAAGACGTACGACTACATCAACCGCGTTGTGCTAACGCTTCCGCTATCGGTCTACAAGGGTACGTAGATCACACTCTCCCCTCTCGTTGCTATGCATCACCATGTCTTGCGTGTGCGTAGGAATTCTTTTGAAATTACTACGTTCCCCAACACAAACTCCCGTTGACGTGCGGCGGCAGGAAACATTTCCAGGTTGTTTTCTTTCTATCTTTGCTTAGCACAAAATTGTGCAAATGCCTAGAAGAAATAGAACTTATCCGTATACATGGGTAGGTTCATGAAAAAATGTAGTAGTCGTAGTTCAGTGAAAGGATTCACATCAGTTCAAACATTTTTGAATGTTTAGTAAAAGTTCAAATAGACTAGAGGTTTTCACCTCATTCCAAAAGCCTAAACCAACATTACAATGATAGGATAAAAATTAGTTCAAAAAAATGCTGGAGGTTTGTCGGAATGACAGAAAAACATCAGTTCAATTTTTCTGCAGCATCGCTTTTATTGCTAAATGTTTTAGTCACTTGTTTTCTTGATGCCATCAGGTATTTGCTTAAATATTGCGGTCTTGTGCCGCTGGTACTAGTGTGGATGGGTAGCAAGTTCAACTACCAATCAACACACAGTTCAGGCATGTTGTCTGACTCCCACACGTTCCTAGAAGTTGTTCTGCGATTGGAAATCTAGCAGTAGCAAACTCTTGTTTTCACTGTTTATGATCACCTCAATTTCTAAATTAAGTTCTGTTCATAGGAGTGCTTGTAATAAATTAGTTTGGTTTTACTTATGTTCCTTGAATTTGTAGTACCCTGATAGATTTGGTAGTGACATGAGCTTCCTCTCCACCACTCCAGGATATGCAGCGCTATCCTAGTCCAGCCCCATGGCGTACATTAACTTAGTTGTTATAGGAAAAATAGTACAAAACTCTTTTTAATTTTATTTCTGAACTTATGATGTTACTGTACATTAACTTGGTTTTTTTACATGAACTACTAAATTGTGGAGTTGCATTTTGTTTCTTCATTACATACATGATTGAATGTAATCAATGGAACATATGTCGAATCTCCAAGATAGATTTCATATTTATTTTCTTGCCAGTACCAAATCTTTCCGTGGATCAGTACAACTTCTGTACGACCTTTTGTTCACAAATATTGTAGTATTGTTTCTACATGAATCTGTTTAGTACTTTGTACAACAAGTTTGGTCCATTTGTAAAATTATGTGAATGAGTAGCATAAATAAATAAAATATGAAAAAAGGCATCCTTCACTCTTGCAGTCTTGAAGGTAATTAAGTGCCTTTAGAAATTCTAACAATCCATCCCAGGCTAAGAAAAACAGTACATGTTAGTTTTTTTAAAAAGAATCTAGTATAAGTTGATCAACGTTTTAATTCTTTTCACTATATATGCACTTCATTATAGTCAACCATTGGTTAATTTGTCAGCTGCAAGTGAATAATGATCTTGCATTGTTGAGAAACACGTACCAGAATGTGGTTCAGAAACAAAAGTAAGTTAAAGAGAGGGGGTGTGGTCACTGAACCCTGATGGTGCACTCACGTTATTAACTGAAATGTTCACTATTTGTATACCACCATTGCATTGTGATATCTATCTAACTAGGCCTAAGGTTCTTAAGGGTATCATGATTTGGTCAACATGTTCTCTATTTATTCTATTTTAATGTCTGCAGTACATTCCAACTTGGCGTGATTCACATCATCGTTAGCACCATGTTCGCTGGCAAGACCACTGCGCTTCTCTGCCGGCACCGACAGGTACTCACCCCATCCCATCTCTTGTTTACTGCTTCATTTTGTGTTGCTAAAATATAGAAAAAACAAGTGAGTTCAAATAGTAAAAAAAATAAGAAGCTAGATGTTTAAAAAAAATCAGAAGCCGTTTTAGTGAATCTATATTGAAAATTAACTCATGTTTTAGTGAACCAGAATTGGTTTGTACTTTTTGCTTGATGCGTGTTCATGAGCAGTTCAAAACGTGTACTTGTTCCCTGCTTTGCTATAACACTTGTTAGATTGCTATCCAAAAAATGTCATGTATTCCTGAATTTGCTGCTGGTGTAGCAGCCCAGTATATATTTTATCATCAGTTCATAAAGGAAAGACGAATCAGTGCAATGTGCATGTTAAAAAAATCAGTTTTATATTGTACGGTAGTTCGCTGTATATAAAATTTGTAATAGTTTGGCCAGAATAAAGTTCGCATAGTTCAGACTTGCGAGGTAGAATGTTCAGTGAGAGAAAACCATCAGTTTAAATATATACGCAGGAGGTTGAGAGCATAAAAAATGTGATTTTTTTGATGCGTTTAATTTTTCAGCTGTAAGAGAGAAGAATTTATCTCTTGTCTATCTTGCTTCTCAGGAAAAATTGGGCAGGGAGTCGAGAAGCCGGGCAAAAATGTGTTGCTGCACAAGCACCTACAGTTCCCGGTGGTCGCCTTGGCCGCACTTGGCCATGAGCTCGTCCACCATGGTGACTGGTAGCCGTCCAAGTGGAACACGGACATTAGTCCAAGCAGAATTTGGGACGGCTTCTGGGCAACTGTAGGTTAGAAAGTTCAACATCTGATAGGAATTAAGTGTAGAGAAATGTAGTTTAGAAATTCATCTTCTGTTCTCCCAACCCCCCAAAGTTTTTCTTCTAAAGCTTGAAGCGAATGGGCTAAGAAGTGTTATAAGAAATTGTTTTGGTTCGGTATATACATTCCATATGCGAACATGCATCATGTTGAAAAGCTTGGTTCAGTGTGTGGCCTAGAGTAGCATGAGACTCTAATGTTCTCTGAACATATTCAGAGTTTAACTAATTCAGTGCAAGTTTTTCTTATGAAAACTGATATTTTCCGCATGTACTAATCCATTTCAACTGTGGGTGTGTTTAAAAAAGAATTCAACATGTACTGAAAAATGCCTTCAAAAAACGAAGAGTAAATAACATCAGTGAGTTCTAGTACCTAAATTACAAAAGTTCACTGACAAAAAAAATTAGTAAAATATAGTGCTTCAACTAGAAGATCACTCATGCTATTTGCTTCATAGTTTCTCTGTTGTTTCAACTTTTATTTTAATCTTTTCATTTGTAAATTCTGCATCTTTTTTTGTTTACAAATTATAGGCATGATACTTGTACTGGGACTAGAGTACAAGTATTACTTCCAGGCAAGTTCAAAATAAAACCCAAAGAAAATTCTTTGTCCATGTGGAAAATAACTTGTTGCTGCACTTCAACAATCAGTTTGCCTGTAAGCATAGCAACGAGGTGGCATCCTCGCTGCGTGCCTCTGCCGAGGAGGATGTAGCAGTGGGGTTGAACTCCCCGTTCGTATTTCCTCTCTCTTATCTCTCACCAACAAAAATTGATTGCTAATTTGATTTCATGTAATGAACTATGATTTTCCATTGATGCAGAGAAGGTGATTGAGTGTTCATATGCCCAATGAGAACTGGCATTTTTTCTTAAGGTTTGATGTTACACTACGGCTAAAGTGTTTTAGTTGTTACAAGTTGAAAACTCCACAACAACCTGTGAATGCAAGTTTCAATTTTGGTTGGGATAGTGGTGTGGGTAGACTTGTATTTCCCGTGATTGTAGAAGCATCTAGGGAAGTAACACATTATTTATGTGAATTGTTGTCCGTTCCATGTGCATGTTCGATAAGTTCAAATTTTAATTTGAGATTTTTGACAAGATATAATAATAGGATTGCATTGTATAGATACATAAGTTCAGTACAGAGATGGTGATTCAGTTCGTCTTTTGTATGCACAAGTTCATCTTTTGTACGCTTTTCAGTTCATCTACTTCTGATGGTGAGTCCGATTTCCTCTGTGTTTCCATCTTCATATAATAGAAACAAGTGCTTGTGGTTGTGCTTCAGAATGAGCACCGTACTTTCACTTGGTTAACATAAAACAAGATGCATCGTGGATGTGCTCATCATAAAACAGGATGAAGTTTATGCTACGTACACCTTTGCCTCTCCGTTGCTTCACTCTCAAAAACACGTGTATGTGCGGCTGTTTATTGCTTCTTGCTACTACTATTTTTGTAAATGATTTTGCGTGTGCACTCCAGGAGTGTTTTTGTTTCTGTGGGTCAGCTGCTCAACAATCTTGTACCGCCCAGTACATGTATTACTATTGGGAGGGTTCAAAAATCAGAACTCCACAAGTTCAACATGGTGTATGACACGAAGGAGATCATCGAGAGGGCGCGCGCGGCGTCATGGGATACATCAAGCACGCACTCACCCTCTTCGCCAGTTTCGCCATTGTCCTCGTCGTGTCCTCATCATCGGGGTAAGCACCCTAGCCACCTTGGCTGACTACTCATCCTCCACCCACGGTTGCTAAAATTTGATTCATTTTTATATGATGTGATCCATTGAGATGGATGATGGTGTTGTGTTCCATTGCAGCTCAAGAACGCACGCGCCAAGTCCGAGGACAAGAAGAAGAGGAAGAGGAGGTCCTGAGAGTGTCATCTTTGCATCATAGATAACATCACCTCCGCCGCTAGTGGCACCACCACTGCTAAGTACAGTATGTAGTACATAGGAATTAAGCTGGTGCAGTAACTTGGTGCCATGCCACCCTTGTTAATTCACACTCGTGGGAACCTGCTGTGAGTTTGCTGCTGATGAAGCTTTTGCAGACGTCGTGTGTGTTCCGGATCTCTTTTGTTCATGTTAGGTAATCGAAACCTGAGACGATTTGGTTTGGTTTGCGAAGAACATGGCTACACTTCTTTGTGGTTGATCTAGTCTCATCGGTTATAACATTGTCACGTGTCTCATTTCTTTTGCACTATATGCCAACTTCCTCTAGGTAAGTCCAACACATGTTTGGTGTAGCGTTTCTGTCTTGGTAGGTGGTGTTGAGCAGGGCCTGCCCGATTGTGATTGAGCAAGAGTAACTGAACTAAAATTTTCTACCGTTTCTGCACTTTTTAATGTTTGAACTACTGTTTCCATCAAAATGTTTGATCTAGTCTCATCGGTTGTATGTTCAAACATGAAGTCTCAGATAAGTTCGGGAAAAAGCTCAAACAAAATAAAAAACCCATGAAAATTTAAATGGTAAAAGTTGAAGTCGCAAAACGCGAGAAGTCCAAAACATCGTAGCAAAAAAATTGAGTTAAAAAAACACAAAACATTTTCTTTTCAAAAAATAGCATTCAGTTCAATGATAATGATATAATCAATTCAAGTTCGAGGACTATGAAAACCATAAACCATTGAAAAGTTGCAAGGAAAAGCCATACCAAAAAAGTGAAGTCTAGTACTTTTTTCGGAACCATTCAAAATTACTCTATGAAAAAATACCTTATCTGTACAAACACACACATAGATTAGTACGAGTGCCGCCGCGAGCGCCACCGTTGTTGCCCGCGCCCCAAATGTTGTAGCTTAGACGACTTCAGAATGTTTATCGTGTGTGCTCTACCGTCGTGTGCTAGTCCAAGAATTCCTATCATCACATAAGTCCATGTATTACTACAATGGGAGTTCAAAAGAAAACCCTATAACACGCGCCATGCCCCGGCACCATGCTCGGGACGCGAAAAAAGCTCAAACAGAAAGAAAACCCTATATGAAAATTCAAATGGTAAATGTTTAGGTCGTAAAATGGGAGAAGTCCAAAGCACTGTTGCAAATAAATATTTTATTTTTGAAAAAAATGACATTCAGTTCAACTATATAAATCATGCAAGTTCGGGGACAATGATACCATAGATCGTTGGAAAGTTACGAGGAAAATCTTACGGAAAAAACAGAGTAAAGTCTAGTCTATGAAAACCGCTCAATACAAACCCAAAAGTTGGAGATCAGTTCGAGTCCTCTATTTTCAGAATAATTTAAAATTAATATATGATAAATAGGAGTACTATAGAAGAAGAGAGAGGGAAATCAGCTGCAACAAACAAGCACCCCTTCATGGATTACAAATATCCAACATAGTGCCATTTCGTGATAACATCATAAGCCTGCTAGAAGAAACCTTCAAAGACAAAATGAATTGGCATCTAGAAAACTAATGTGCAAGATGAAAGGAACATGATTTATACAGTGCTAAATAGTACACCCCTCTTCACTCATCCATGTATTTACAAGCGTGTGGTCGAAAATAAGCACGAGATGGCACAATAGTTCCTAATTTTTCCTACCCTAATCAAAAGAATTTAGGCATAACTATAGCTAAGCTGGTACTCCATTATTGATCCCAATCAAGAGAGACTGAAGATCGAGCAGTAGTAACTCACATAATCTCATCAAGAGTCAAAAAGAGAATTGAAAAGAAGTTTAACTCATGATCAAATGGTTGTTCGTACGTCCGTAGTACCCCGTCCCATATGCATCTTTGGTTTTGCTCAGAGTCAGAGACTCAGAGCTAGAGCGCGCCGGCGTCCTTGAGTATGGGCACGAGCTCGCCGGAGATGTGCACGGCCATGAGCCGATCGAGCCCGCCGAGGTTCCTCCCACCGACGAACGCCGCCAGCAGCGCGACGACGGCCTCGCCTCCAGCGTTCCCGGCCACCGCTGCAGTGAGCTAGGCCTCGTCGGTGACCTCGTGCACGGCGGGGTTCACCCCGAGCCCCTGCAACAGCCGCTTCACCACGTGGCTAAGGTAGCACCCGCACCTCCCCACCACCAGCACCAGGCTCTCTGCCACCGCCCTCCTCACCACCTCCCCGCCGTCGCCCCTCGCCGCCGTGTCGGCGAGCCGCGAGCCCGCCCTCCTGGCCGGCCGCGCCCTCGGCCTCGGCCTGCTCGGACTGCTGCAGGCACGCCGACAGCTGGCCGGCGCTGTAGGGGATCGCCTGGTACATCTCGATCGGCCGAGCGACGTACAACGTGATCGAGTTCTTCTCTTTTCCGCTCGGTTTGCCGTTGCTGCGCCAAGTCCCCTGCCGCCATGGACGCGTGCTTCTCTGCTTTCCCCGCGTTCTCTCATGCTCCCGTCGCCGCCTGCGTGTGGACTTGTACCGCCACTCTACCGCGTGTGCGCAAGGGCTGCAATGCAAGAGGCACCCTGCTCCTTCCGCTTCTCGCCCACGCCATGGCGTGCGCGCTCCTCAGAGTTCAATGAGATGAAAATCATCAGTACAACCGTCTGAAACCATCAGTTCAAGTAGGGTAACAGAATAATATTCTGTTACGCGTAACAGAATAGCCTAGATGTATATATATATATATCCAATTGGATGTAAGGCATCATGAACTATTATTGTTGACATTACCCTTGAGGTAAAAGGTTGGGAGGCAAATCTATAAGCCCCTATCTTTCTCTTTGTCTGATTAAAACTTTGAACCCATAAATATCACGTGAGTGTTAGCAATTGTGAAAGACTAAATGATAGTTGAGTATGTGAAGTTTGCTGAATCAAAGCTCTGACATAGACTCTTCCTGAAAATAAGATGAATTGTAATTGTTTGATGACTAATAACACGGTTTGTTAGTTCTCAAGAAAGTTTATGATCTATACTTTAACATGTGAATAGTTTGTTACTTGGTCATGAGAAGCTTTATGATATGAGCCATTGTTATGACATATAATGATGCTAGAAAAGGTGATTGAAATTATCATTGATCAAACTTGTGCACCTGCTAGCATTCACACACCATATTTTTTTCATTTACCTACTCGACGAGTAGGAATTAAGCTTGGGGATGCTGATACGTCTCCAACGTATCTATAATTTATGAAGTATTCATGCTATTATATTATCTGTTTTGGATGTTTATGGGCTTTACTAAACACTTTTATATTATTTTTGGGACTAACCTATTAACCGGAGGCCCATCCCAAATTGATGTTTTCTTGCCTATTTCAGTGTTTCGAAGAAAAGGAATATCAAACAGAGTCCAAACAGAATGAAACCTTCGGGAGAGTTATTTTTGGAACGGAAGCAATCCAGGAGACTTGGAGTAGACGTCAGGGAAGCTTCGAGGAAGCCACGAGGCATAGAGGCACGCCCTACCCCCTGGGCGTGCCCCCCTCATGGCTCCCCTGACCGACTTCTTTTGCCTATATATGTCCATATACCCTAAAAACATCGGCGAGCAGAATAGATCGGGAGTTCCGCTGCCAGAAGCCTCCATAGCCACCGAAAACCAATCTAGACCTGTTGCGGCACCCTGCCGGAGGGGGAAATTCCTCTCCAGTGGCCATCTTCATCATCTTGGCGCTCTCCATGACGAGGAGGGAGTAGTTCACCCTCGGGGCTGAGGGTATGTACCAGTAGCTATGTGTTTGCTCTCTCTCTCTCTCTCGTGTTCTTGAGGTGGTACGATCTTGATGTATCGCGAGCCTTGTTATTATAGTTGGATCTTATGATGTTTCTCCCCCTCTACTCTCTTGTAATGGATTGAGTTTTCCCTTAGAAATTATCTTATCGTATTGAGTCTTTAAGGATTTGAGAACACTTGATGTATGTCTTGCATGTGCTTATCTGTGGTCACATAGGGATATTCACGTGATCCACTTGATGTATGTTTTGGTGATCAACTTGCGGCTTCCGCTCGTGAACTTATGCATAGGGGTTGGCACTCGTTTTCGTCTTGACTCTCCGGTAGAAACTTTGGGGCACTCTTTGAAGTACTGTGTGTTGGTTGAATAGATGAATCTGAGATTGTTTGATGCATATCGTATAATCATACCCACGGATACTTGAGGTGACATTGGATTATCTAGGTGACATTAGGGTTTTGGTTGATATGTGTCTTAAGGTGTTATTCTAGTATGAACTCTTGAATATATCGATCCGAAAGAATAACTTTGAGGTGGTTTCGTACCCTACAATAATATTTTCGTTTGTTCTCCGCTATTAGTGACTTTGGAGTGACTCTTTGCTGCATGTTGAGGATAGTTATATGATCCAATTATGTTATTATTGTTGAGAGAACTTGCACTAGTGAAAGTATGAACCCTAGGCCATGTTTCCTAGCATTGCAATACCGTTTACGCTCACTTTTATTACTTGTTACCTTGCTTTTTTTGTAATTTCATATTACAAAAACCTATATCTACCATCCATATTGCACTTGTATCACCATCTCTCCGCCGAACTAGTGCACCTATACAATTTACCATTGTATTGGGTGTGTTGGGGACACAAGAGACTCTTTGTTATTTGGTTGCAGGGTTGTTTGAGAGAGACCATCTTCAACCTACGCCTCCCACGGATTGATAAACCTTAGGTCATCCACTTGAGGGAAGTTTTCTACTGTCCTACAAGCCTTTGCACTTGGAGGCCCAACAACGTCTACAAGAAGAAGGTTGCGTAGTAGACATCACTACCATCATATTTCAACTTAGCTTTCTCTAGGCAGGCATTAAAATTCAAAGGAGCAGTAGCATGGGCCATTTATCTACAACAACATAGACATGCAAAATACTATCAGGTACTAAGTTCATGATAAATTAAAGTTCAATTAATCATATTACTTAAGAACTCCCACTTAGATAGACATCCCTCTAGTCATCTAAATGATCAAGTGATCCATATCAACTAAACCATGCCCAATCATCACGTGAGATGCAGAAGTTTTCAATGGTGAACATCACTATGTTGATCATATCTACTATATGATTCACGCTCGACCTTTCGGTCTCAGTGTTCCGAGGCCATATCTGCATCTGCTAGGCTCGTCAAGTTTAACCTGAGTATTCTGCTTGGGCAAAACTAGCTTGCACCCATTGTATGTGAACGTAGAGCTTATCACACCCGATCATCACGTGATGTCTCGGCACGACGAACTGTAGCAACGGTGCATACTCAGGGAGAACACTTGTACCTTGAAATTTAGTGAGAGATCATCTTATAATGCTACCGCCGTACTAAGCAAAATAAGATGCATACAAGATAAACATCACATGCAATCAAAATAAGTGATATGATATGGCCATCATCATCTTGTGCCTTTGATCTCCATCTCCAAAGCACCGTCATGATCACCATCATCACCGTCTTGACACCTTGATCTCCATCGTAGCATTGTTGTCTTCTCGCCAACTATTGCTTCTACGACTATCGCTACCGCTTAGTGATAAAGTAAAGCAATTACATGGCGATTGCATTTCATACAATAAGCGACAACCATATGGCTCCTGCCAGTTGCTGATAACTGTTACAAAACATGATCATCTCATACAACAATTTATATCATCACGTCTTGACCATATCACATCACAACACGCCCTGCAAAAACAAGTTAGATGTCCTCTACTTTGTTGTTGCAAGTTTTACGTGGCTGCTACGGGCTTCTACCAAGAACCGTTCTTACCTACGCATCAAAACCACAATGATTTGTCATCAAGTGTGCTGTTTTAACCTTCAACAAGGACCGGCCATAGTCAAACTCGATCCAACTAAAGCTGGAGAAACAGACACCCGCTAGCCACCTGTGTGCGAAACACGTCAGTAGAACCAGTCTCATGAACTCTTCATCCAACAATACCGGTCATGTAATGTCGGTCCGGGCCACTCCATCCAACAATACCGCCGAATCAAAGTAAGACATTGCTGGTAAGAAGTATGACTATAATTGCCCACAACTATTGTGTTCTACTCGTGCATATAACATCTACACATAGACCTAGCTTGGATGCCACTGTTGGGGAACGCAGTATTTCAAAAAAAATTCCTACAATCACGCAAGATCTATCTAGGAGATGCCTAGCAACGAGAGGGGAGAGTGTGTCCACGTACCCTTGTAGACCGAAAGCGGAAGCGTTTACTAACGCGGTTAATGTCGTCAAACGTCTCCGCGATTCAACCGATCCAAGCACCGAACATACAACACCTGCATGTTCAGCACACGTTCAGCGCGATGACGTCCCTCGAACTCTTGATCCAGTTGAGGCCGAGGGAGAGTTTCGTTAGCACGACGGCGTGGTGACGATGATGATGAAGTTACCAGCGCAGGGCTTCGCCTAATCACTATGACGGTATGCCCGTGGTGTATAACTGTGTAGGAGGGCACCGAACACGGTTAAGAGAAACTTGTGTGTCCTAGGGTGCCCCCTGCCCCCGTATATAAAGGAGGGGAGGGGAGGCCGGTCAGCCCTCCTAGGGCACTCTAGGAGAGGGGAATCCTACTAGGAAACATGGTCCTAGTAGGTTTCCACCTAAGGAAGAGGGGGAAGAAGGAAGGGAGAGAGGGAAGGGAAGGAAAGGGGGGCGCAGCCCCCTTCCCCTAGTCCAATTCGGACCCAGGGGGCGGCCAACCCCTCCTGGCCCTTCCTCTCTTCCACTAAGGCCCATAGAGGCCCATTAGTTCCCAGGGGGGGGGGGTCCGATAACCCTCTAACACTCTGATAGTTATCCGGTACCTATCGGAACTCATCCGGTGTCCGAATAACATCGTCCAATATATCAATATTTATGTCTCGACCATTTCAAGACTCCTCGTCATGTCCGTGATCTCATCCGGGACTCCGAACAAACTTCGGTCATCAAATCACACAACTCACAATATAAATCATCATTGAACGTTAAGCGTGCGGACCCTACAGGTTCGAGAACTATGTAGACATGATTGAGACATATCTCCGACCAATAACCAATAGCGGAACCTGGATGCTCATATTGGCTCCTACATATTCTACGAAGATCTTTATCGGTCAAACCGCATAACAACATATGTTGTTCCCTTTGTCATTGGTATGTAACTTGCCCGAGGTTCGATCGTCGGTATCATCATACCTAGTTCAATCTCGTCACCGACAAGTCTCTTTACTCGTTCCGTAATGCATCATCCCGTGACTAACTCATTAATCACATTGCTTGCAAGGCTCATAGTGATGTGCATTACCGAGGGGGCCCAGAGATACCTCTCCGATACATGGAGTGACAAATCCTATTCTCGATCTATGCCAACTCAACAAATACCATCGGAGACACCTATAGAGCATATTCATAATCACCCAATTACGTTGTGATGTTTGATAGGACACAAGGTGTTCCTCTGGTATTCGGGAGTTGCATAATCTCATAGTCCGAGTTACATGTATAAGTCATGAAGAAAGCAATAGCAGAAAAAACTAAATGATCATTATGCTAAGCTAACGGATGGGTCTTGTCCATCACATCATTCTCTAATGATGTGATCCCGTTCATCAAATGAAAACACATGTCTATGGTTAGGAAACTTAACCATCTTTGATTAACGAGCTAGTTAAGTAGAGGCATACTAGGGACACTTTGTTTGTCTATGTATTCACACATGTACTAAGTTTCCGGTTAATACGATTCTAGCATGAATTATAAACATTTATCATGATATAAGAAAATATAAATAACGACTTTATTATTGTTTCTAGGGCATATTTCCTTCAGAAGTTCCCTCAGCGGAATCGCGCCGCTAGAGGGCAAAAGTGCTCCTGCCCAAGTTCCGCCTCGAGATGGCGGTGTTCCGTCCCGAAAGTCCTCTCCTTGTTTTTTCTAGGTCGAAATGACTTATACACCAGAAGATGGGCATCAGAGGTGGGCGGGGCTAAGCACAACCCACCAGGGCGCGCCTGGGGGGCCTCGCACGCCCTGGTGTCTTGTGCTCACCAGGTCGCCCCCTCTGGTAGTTATTTGATCTAGTATTTCTTATTTATTCCATAAAAATTCCTTGTGAAGTCTCAGCTCATTTGGAGTTGTGCATAATTGGTAGCCTGGCGTAACTTTTTCAGGTCCAGATTTTCAGCTGCCGGAATTCTCCCTCTTTGTGTGAACCTTGCATATTATGAGAGGAAAAGCATTAGAATTACTCCAAAAAGCATTATTATGCATAAAGGGTTAGTTTGGTTCGCTTCCTCATCTTTTTATGCCTGGCCTGGAGCTTGCGTGATTCTGGCCAAGACGTTGTTTGGATGATGTCCTGGGTAATGGATGATAGCCTGGCCTAGAGCATCTGCCATCTTGATTAGCCTGGCCGGGTCACCTAGGAAGGTTGTTAGCCTGGCCCAGGCACCGAGAATTGGACGCCTGGTGCTAGCCTGGGTGCTGGCGTGGGGTGCTAATGACACCTTTTGTGGGGCTAGCTATGTACAGATGTGGGCCAACAATAGTTTATAGATTGGTACAGGTAGTTACAGCTGGCTAGGCAGAGGACAGGATCCAAACACATCTAGCCTCGTCAGTCAGCTTTTCTGAGTTTCTCAGGCCGAGGCCAGGCTAGTGTTTTATCCAGGCATGGAGGTGAGGAAGGGAACCGAACTGACCCAAAACCATTATAAATAACAGTAGGTAAACATGATGCAAAATGGACGTATCACCTGCCGGGTTGTTTTGCCAGTTTTGCACCTGCTTGCTTGACACGTCTCAGGACGGGTGTCGCTTGGAGGTATCTTCTGTAGGAAACGGCTGCCATGTGGCAGGAGGCAGCCACTTAGTCACTTAGGAGCTTGACACCACATTGATCGACGACGTGTGTCGCTGTGAGGTGGTGTGGTGGAGTGGTTTGCTTCCACGAGCTCTGGCAGGCCTGCTGGGGCGATCTTGGAGGCTCGCTTCAGGGGTAACCTCAACCTCGCCAGACTCGCCTGCCCGACAAAGGGAGGTTCTTCTCGTAGTGGTATCTTGTCTCTTTGGCTAGTCTTGGTCTTCTTGATCTGTACTTTGATGCTTCAAGGAACTAATCTCTTGTGCCTTGATCTAACCTTTGGGTGTTGTGTTCTTGTCCTCGGGCCTGTGCACAGTCTAGGCAATGGACCCAGTGTCCGTTGCACCGACACCTGGTAGTACAACCGCCAGAGGATAGCGGTACAACAACACCACCAACACCGGAGCACTACCTTACCCAAGGGAATCACCCCAGATTACTTCCTTTGGTGACCAAGAAATGAAGCATAAAGGATTCACACCTTTTCCCCAGAGGTGACCCTGAGTTATCGAACTCATGGGATGATGACCCCCTTGAAGCTAGGGTTTCAAGCAAGTTTTTGTTAAAGAACAATATCAGCCTTTTACCGGATCAAAATCAAACAACTAAAGGAGAACACCTATAATAATAATAGGCATAGGTATGAGGTCATAATGCTCACAACCATATATTTGTGTTAGCACAAAATATGATCTTCATTTGTGCGTTGGAAGTTACCCATCTAGATGTGCTTGTTAGGAACCATAGTGGGGGATGTGTGCAAATTACGTCTTGACCGGCACACATCCTGCATGAAGAGTCAGTTGTCCAACCGAAGGCCCTATCTGTCTCACGGGTTTCCTTGGTAATTAAGATTGCAATAATCAGACTAGATCTTTGGCATTTAATGACTACACCTATTGAGTCCCAGAGATAGGATCTGTATTACCATACTAAACCTTTATCACTCGTGTCCAGAATAACACTTCACTATCTCCCTGCCCTTAGCCTCTTTGTGACCCGCTCTCCATGATCCAGGGCACCTGCAGGGATGAAGGACGTGAAAGAGACAAGAGACATATACGGAACAATTTTATTTCACACATACGAGACGTTAATTCAAAGCCCTTCCATTGATCCCCATAACAAATACATCGGGTTGCAAGGCTCTTGCTCAACCCATACCTTACCGGACTACTCACACATGGAGATTAGATCACACGAAGAACACATGATAGAACACATCATGAAGGTAGATTAATTGGTGATATGTCTTACAATGGATGCCGTGTGTGATCGATTTACAAGTATGATCTAGTGGAGGAATAACTATGGTGGAGATGGAGATGGTGGTTATGGAGATGGGAAATGGTGGCGGCTAGGGTTGATGAAGATGGGATGAAGATGACTCCTTTCTGGCTCCGCTCGCGGCTTGTTCTTGGGCCTTCTGTTAACATTTCATCCTAGACCACTTTATATAAGTTGTTCAAGTGGACGAGGAGCATCGGGTTCCACACCATACTATCGCTCATACGAGCGGGCGCAGTCGCATGGAGCGTCATCTTCTACTCTGAATTGTTGGCATGCCTCCTCCCGATTTCTTCTATATCCTCCTTTACTCCTTTTCATGTTCTCACTTGATCTCTTCCATATTTAGCATATTTCCTATAGAAACACAATAAAGAGAGGATTTCTAGAATCATATGCATTCGTTAGTCATTAGCGACAATATCAGAAAGAATATCTTGGTTTTAATGAAATATATAAGTTTAAACTAAGGGTAGATGAGTGTAAAAATATCACTCATCAACTCCCCCAAGATTAAACTTGATCATCCTCGAGCAACATAGAGAGAAATCCAATTCATCAGGAACCCAGTTGTTTAAACCGAAATAACAAGAAGGTCTTGGTTCACTTATGATAGGTACGCCTAGATAGTCCTCCACTTCTTAACGTGAAAACTTAGCATAGATGTAGAGGTGGCATGGTTATTATGCAAGTGTTAGTGAAGCAAAGATAATCAACTCAAAGTTTCTGATCTACTAGATAAAACAACTTCGCAACACTCAATTATATTTCCTCTAGTTAACACTTGCTTGTCGGGAATGCATGTAAGAGTCTTTGTTTGATGGAGCCATTAAAACATAGATTAGGTAGTGAAGGGCATGTAAAGCTAAACATGATACTACAGTGCACATTAACATACCCACAAATGTCTCATCCTCATGGCTCTCAAGCATTTTGGTTCAATCATTGTTTGCTAAAACTTTGGTTGTCATGTGAAGGGATTATGCCAAATAAGTGATAATGCATAGAGTTTCATATGCATATCATATTTTATTTGCATTTTGGTTGTGATCCTAGAAATCCTAAGCAACTCAAGGACCCACAGAGGGAGTTGGGGATTTCATTGTTTTCATATTTGAATTTTCTCAAATTTGGAAAGAGGATCATTTTGATTTTAATAATTTTTCTCTCTAAAATAATTCCAATATTAAAAATAAATGAGAGGAGATAAAATGACTTCTCCAAATATCAGAGGGGAATATTGGAGGAAAAATATTAAAACTAAATAAATATTTTATTTGGAATTTTATTGCTATTTTATTTGAATTAGGAAAATATGCATTTTTTCAAAATTGCATTATTAGGCCAGAAAAATGTTCACTTTGTTCTAAATATTTTATTTAGATGGTGAAAATTGTTTTTGGCATTTTTAGATTTTTTTATATTTTATTAGGATTTTTCTTCGGTGGAATTTATTTTAAAAAAAATTGGACCGACTGGGCCGAAGCCCATCCAGCCGAGCCGCCTCGCCACCGCCTCCCGCCGCCATGCGAGCGCCGGACTCCCGCCGGAGTCCGGGTCGGCATCGACTTCCGCGCCCCCTCTTGCAAGCAGTAGCCCCCCGAGGCCTTTATATACCCCGCCGCCCCGCCGCGTCTCCCCACATCGCCCCCCGCTGCGGCCCGCACCACCGCCGCCAGCGACACTGCTGCCGCAAGCCGTCGCCGCCGCTGGTGCCGCACGCCGCCGCACGCCGCTGCTCTGCCTGCCGCGCTGCCCGCCGCCGCATCTCCGTCGCCGCGCCGCCACCCGCAACGCCGCCCCGCCGCTTTGCGGTTGCCCGCACCACCGCCGGATCTCGTTACCGCGCCGCCGCCGGTTTTTCTCGTGAACTTCTAAAAACCACCCCGGTTTTTTCTAGTTTGGTTTTTTAGATTGGTTTTATCTTAGGGTTAGGGTTTTCCCGGGTTTCTTTGGTTTTGCTATTTTGCGAATGTTCGCCCGAACGCATCTGTT
Organism: Triticum dicoccoides; assembly: GCF_002162155.2. Lineage (NCBI taxonomy): Eukaryota > Viridiplantae > Streptophyta > Magnoliopsida > Poales > Poaceae > Triticum > Triticum dicoccoides. Next base: position 436,181,466 of record NC_041382.1, read on the forward strand.
CGTGAACGCGTTTGTTCGTCTCTGATAGTTGATGTCTACAACGCAACCTTCTTCTTGTAGACGTTGTTGGGCCTCCAAGTGCAGAGGTTTGTAGGATAGTAGCAAATTTCCCTCAAGTGGATGACCTAAGGTTTATCAATCCGTGGGAGGCGTAGGTTAAAGATGGTTTCTCTCAAACAACCCTGCAACCAAATAACAAAGAGTCTCTTGTGTCCCCAACACACCCAATACAAAGGTAAATTGTATAGGTGCACTAGTTCGGCGAAGAGATGGTGATACAAGTGCAATATGGATAGTAGATAAAGGTTTTTGTAATATGAAAATATAAAAACAGCAAGGTAACTAATGATAAAAGTGAGCACAAACGGTATTGCAATGCTTGAAACAAGGCCTAGGGTTCATACTTTCACTAGTGCAAGTTCCCTCAACAATAATAACATAATTGGATCATATAATTATCCCTCAACATGCAACAAAGAGTCACTCCAAAGTCACTAATAGCAGAGAACAAACGAAGAGATTATGGTAGGGCACGAAACCACCTCAAAGTTATCCTTTCTGATCGTCTATTCAAGAGTCCGTAGTAAAATAAGACGAGGCTATTCTTTCCGTTCAATCTATCATAGAGTTCGTATTAGGATAACACCTTAAGACACAAATCAACCAAAACCCTAATGTCACCTTGTAGGATCAAAAGTATGTCTAGAGGGGGGGGTGATTAGACTACTTGACCAATTAAAAATCTATCCTTTTCCCAATTTTAGTCTTTGGCAGATTTTAGCTATCTTAGCACAAGTCAAGCAATCTTAACACAATTCAAGCAAGCATGCAAAGAGTCTATGAGAAGCGGAAAGTAAAGCATGCATCTTGCAAGAATGTAAAGGGAAGGGTTTGGAGAATTCAAACACAATTGGAGACACATATGTTTTTGTCGTGGTTCCGATAGGTGGTGCTATCGTACATCCACGTTGATGGAGACTTCAACCCACGAAGGGTAACGGTTGCGCGAGTCCATGGAGGGCTCCACCCACGAAGGGTCCACGAAGAAGCAACCTTGTCTATCCCATCATGGACATCGCCCACGAAGGACTTGCCTCACTAGCAGTAGATCTTCACGAAGTAGGTGATCTCCTTGCCCTTACAAACTCCTTGGTTCAACTCCACAATCTTGTCGGAGGCTCCCAAGTGACACCTAGCCAATCTAGGAGACACCACTCTCCAAGATGTAACAAATGGTGTGTTGATGATGAACTCCTTGCTCTTGTGCTTCAAATGATAGTCTCCCCAACACTCAACTCTCTCTCACAGGATATGATTTGTTGGAAAGAAGATTTGAGTGGAAAGCAACTTGGGGAAGGCTAGAGATCAAGATTCATATGGTGGGAATGGAATATCTTGGCCTCAACACACGAGTAGGTGGTTCTCTCTCAGAAAATGTGTATTGGAAGTGTAGGTATGTTCTGATGGCTCTCTCCACGAATGAAGAGTGGGTGGAGGGGTATATATAGCCTCCACACAAAAACTAACTGTTACACACAATTTACCAATCTTGGTGAGACCGAATTGAGAAACTCGGTCGGACCGATTTAGCAAACCTAGTGACAATTAGGATTTTCGGTGGGACTGAGATGCAACTCGGTAGGACCGATATGGTTAGGGTTAGGGCATAACGTAATCTCGGTGTGACCGATTACACAAACTCGGTGGGACCGATTTTGGTAATAAGCTAACCAGAGAGTTGACCAGGTAAACTCGGTGGGACCGATTTGCTCATTTCGGTGGGACCGAAATGTTACAAAAGGGAAACAGAGAGTTTACATTGCAATCTCGGTGGGACCGATCGCTCATCTCGGTAGGACCAAAACGTTACAAAGGGAAACAGAGAGATTACAATCCCATCTCGGTGTGACTGATTTGCCTAGGGTTTGTGGCAGTGGCTATGACATCTGAACTCGGTGGCGCCGAATAGAAAGAATCGGTGGGGCCGAGTTTGAATTTTTGTTTTGGTCATATGTGGATGTGGGAAGGTAGTTGAGGGTTTTGGAGCATATCACTAAGCACTATGAAGCAAGAACCTCATTAAGCAACACCTCATCCCTCCTTGATAGTATTGGCTTTTCCTATAGACTCAATGTGATCTTGGATCACTAAAATATAACATGTAGAGTCTTGAGCTTTGAGCTTGAGCCAATCTTTTTGTCCATAGAATTTTGAGGGGTCCACTTTCCTCATCCATGCCATGCCATTCATTGAGCTTTTCCTGAAATATTATTCTTGGAATAGCATTAGCTCAATGAGCTATATGTTGTTAGGAATTACCAAAACCACCTTGGGATAGTTGCACTTTCAATCTCCCCCTTTTTGGTAATTGATGACAACTTATAGATCAAAGCTTCACAAATGATAATAAGAGTGAAAAACATTGTCGCTTTGAGAAGTATGTGAAAAGCAAGAGCTCCCCCTAAATTTGTGCATAGTTTATGATTTGCTTTGGACTGCAAATGCACAGAGAGTTAGGCTCATGGGTTACTTTTTCATGTCACATACATCTTGGTGGAGCGCTCAAAATGATAATGATTAAATACATGCACTCATCACCAAGCAAAGTGAATGATCATATAGGGATAAAATGATAATGTCATCCAACAAGCATTAATGTAGCATATGATCAAACACACATGATCATCCAAGTATCACACAGACAGAAAGTATCTCAATCAAGCAAATAAAGTTCAACCACCAAAGCAAGAGAGAATAAAAAGCAACACTCTCTCTCGAAGCCTATGATCTATACATTTTTCTCCCCCTTTGGCAACAAGTTACCAAAAAGTTCATAGAAAATGCATAGCACTAAATCGTCTCTCAGGCTTGGTCTTCAGGTGGTGGTGTCCGGATAACTCCAAGAACGAATGCTTCAGTTGATGTAGATGAAGCTGATGGAGTAGGTGCTGGAGCTGGTGGCATTGAAGCTGTAGCTGGTGCAGATGAAGTTGCTCTGGTGTTTGGAATAGGCACTGCAGCAGATCTTTGTCCTCTGGGCACTCTGGCAAATGCATCAGTGGTTGCCTTGCCCTTCCTCTCCTGCATATCATCCTGAAGTTGCTCCACAATAGACTGGATCTCATTTACCTTCACATCCATGTCATAGAACTTCTGCTCCATGATCCTTTGCAAGCTCTCCTGGTTTTCAGTTAGGGTGGCCAACCCTTTCTCAATCCTTAGAGTGGATGCAATCAAGTAGCCGAGCTGATCTTGCTTGCTCTTCAGAAGATACTGAGATGCCTCTTTCATGGTTGGCATCTTTGCAGCTTTCTTAGCCTTTGCCTTCTCCCTCTTTGCTTGAACGTGCACAGAAGATGGTTCATCCTCATTCATAACCACTTGGTTGTCCTCAAAGTCGGGATAGATAGGCATGTGCTCCTTGTCCAACAAGTATATGCCAGTGCCCATCTTGGAGTTAATCAACTCCTGGATCTATGGTGCATACCCACAGCTTCTCTTTTGGTCAGCAGCTGTCCTCTTGATAGTTTCAACTATAAGACTCATGACCTTGAACTTTTGTGGCACATCAAATATATGTAGCAGATTGATGGAGTGGCCTCTGATCATTCTGTGATCACCAGACTTGGGCAGAAGAGTGTGCCTGAGGATCCAATTGATAGTAGGCAGTCCTGACAGCAGGTGTTTCACTGATCCAAATTGGCGAGTCTCAAGATCTGCATCAGGAATCTCCTTGTACATCCTAGCCATGGAGTTGTGATCCTTCTTCTTCTTGGCATAGACATCCAAGTCATCTTCATTCTCCTTAGGAGCATTGATCAATTGAGCCCATTCTGCTACCGTTGACTGATATCTAGTGCCTTCAGACATCCAGACTATCTTGCCATCTGGATAGAAGTGAGTTGTGGAGTAGAACTGCATGATAAGCTCATCATTCCACTTTGTGAGCTTCTGAGCCACAAACTCATCAACTCCACAAGCCTTGAAACTGTCATATACTCCTGGATAGTGTTCTTCATTCTCCTTGATGTACTCCCAGTTGACCATCTCATGTCACATACTATTGGTTTCTTGTCAAGCAACACTGTCTCATAAAAATCCTGCTGTTCTTTGGTATGGAACCTGTAGTCCACAACAGTTCTCCTTCTGGTGGCATATGGATCTGACTCTCTCCATAGCCTCAATCATGAGTCCTTCCTGATCTTCATGTTTTCTGCTACAGGAGGAGCATCATTATGATCTAGAATTTTTGGCTTTAACTTCCTCAAAACATGTGTCTCATCATCTTCTTCTTCAGCAACAGTTTCAGGCACTGGGTCCTTATTTTTCTCAGCAGCTGGAATGTTCCTGGTACTCCTCTTTGGTGCAGTTTTGGGTTTTGGAGCAGCTGTCTTAGAAGTTCCTTTGGGCTTAGATGGAGCAGCCCCTGATCTTATGGCATCTCCCATAAGCTTTTGTGCCTTAGGTGCTGGTGCAGCATCTTCTTCCTCTTCCTCTTCTTCAGAGTCTTTCATGATTGAAGATCTCCCAAGCACTCTGGCAGTGGTCTTTTTGACCCTTTCCTTCCTTTTCTTTTCTACCACAACCTGCTCTTTGGGTGCAGATCCCACAGTCTCTTGAGTGGATGCTCTGGCTTTAGACATTGGAGCTCTCTTGGCGGGAACCTTTTGCTTCATTCCTGGCTTGGTGGCAGCAGTTGTGCCATATTCCTTCTTCAGGACTTTCCTCTTTGAGGTGGTTTCTTCTTCCTCAGCCACATAGTCCTCATCCTCTGACTCTGAGGTTCTTTTCTTGCTGGCCCTGGTGCCAGCCTTTGGCAGATTCCTTGGTGTGCTCCTGTTGCCATCATCTGAGCTGCTAGAGGGACTAGTGCCCTCACTCAAGTGAACCTGCTCCTCTAACTTGTTCTGACTCTCACTCTGATCTGACATGATGCAAACACTGACAACAGACCCTGTGAATAGATTATAGATGAGGTAGAGTGGATGAGGATCACAAAGTACATAGGTTTTTGCAAAAGAATGAATTAAAAACTTAGTTTTAGTTTTCCACAGAAAGCATTTTGGATCTATCGATTTGCAAACTCAGTGATACCGAAGTAGCTTTTGGAACATAAACCAGTGAACTCGGTCAGACCGAGTTACAGTTCGGTGGCACCGAGACTGCTAGGGTTCCACAAAGTGCTGAACTCGGACACACCGATTTGCAATTCTCGGTCAGACCGAGAATCACATGTGCAATGGCCTGAGCCAAATCGGTGGAACCGATTTCATCAACTCGGTCGGTCCGAGATGGTTTCGGCGGAAACCTAACCCTAAATTTTCAATTCACGACTAAACTACGGAGTGTTTTCAATGGATAGAATGATCTCAATCGTGGCAAGATACATGGCAAAGCAATGTGCTGGGGAATCGGTGTTAGAACAGCACAAAGTTCAAGTCCATACCCTAGTTCGGCGATGAACTTGCTACGACGGCAACGGCGGAGATGATCCCGTTGACGGCGGCGGAGACTAGCGACAGGAGGTGGCTGGCAACGAGGAGGATGATTTGGAGACCCAGGGAGGCAGAGCAGGCTAAGCGCGGGCGAGGAGGTTCAGAAAGTTTTCCAAAATTTGACTCGTGGATATATATAGCCTGACCTTGTCGGTGTGACCGAGTGGAACAACTCAGTGGCACCGAGATTCATAACTACAAGCAGTTACTGAAACTCGGTGTGACCAAAAAGTTCAAATCGGTTGCACCGAGATTGAAAACCTTGATCGACTTAGTGATCTCGGTATGACCGAAATGGATGAATCGGTCAGACCGAAACACACAAAGAAGTTTTGGAAGTTTAAGTCTATGACGAATCGGGGACTCCGAGTGCTCCTCACACAGAGTGGTTCGAATCTGACTTGATCAAACTTTGTGATGTAGCATGAATAGAGTTTGAGACGAGAAACACATAGATAGCTAGAGAAGGTTCTTAGACATTCTTGTCCATCCACTTGGCCAAAAGAAAAAGAAACCAATCAATCAAAACAACAAGTGGATGTCCTCGAATGAGTAAATTATGCAACCAACATGCTCACACAATAAAATGACAAATGAAATATGTGGCAAAGCATGCACAAACAATTCTAGCATCTATCAAGCAATTAGCGATGACTAGGTCATCTATATATGAGTATATTGACTTAGGAGTCAAATGAACATTTGATCATAGGTCATACTCATCGTTTAAGCACAAGTGGGGTTACCACTTTTACATAAAGCTTTGTTGTGTTCACACCATTAGAGTTGTTTTAACTCAATTGTTAGAGTAAAGCTCCCCCTAGATGTGAGATCCCCCCTAAGAGGGATGAACTAACCTTGGGTTTTGTCGACGATGACTTCATGTAGGTTTTGAAGATGTGGATGCTCTAAGTTGATGTAGATCATTCGGGGCTATCCTTTGGAGTGAGTTGCACTTTCAATACTTACACGGGTTAGTCCCACAAGGAACAAACAAGGATATCCATAGACATAGAGTGATGCACACACAAGATGATGTCTATGAGAGCATTAGGTTACCTTGTCCCTTGTCTTACCAACAAGAGGGTTTGTGACTCCTTGAACTAGTGCAAGATGTGGAAGTTGATTGCACTTGTTCTTGCCAAAATGATAAGAGTGAAGTATGTTGGCGGAGTCACCCTCAAGAACTCTCTAGTTCTTCTTCTTCGGGATCCACACCATCTTGATGGGAATCCTCGGAGTTGTAGTTGTACTTGATGAAGTGGAACTTGATGTAGTCTTGGGAACCCACTTGACCAAGGCCTTAGGAGCTTCTTCAAATGCATCAATTTCCTCTTGAAGCTTGTCCTTGCCTTTTTGCTTGTGGTCTTGTGGTGGAAGATCATCTTGAGCTTGTGTCCCTTGGAAAGAAGTAGAATCATACTTCTCTTGTTGAGGAACAAACTTCGTCTTGGGGTATTGATCTTCTTCCCACTCAACTCCATTGGCATTGAACTTTCGTTCAAAACCAATACCTTGATTCTTCCGGTGCCTTCCTTGATTACGTACAATTTCCTCGAATTGCTTACTCCCGGCAAGGCTCTTGTAAATACCTTTCTCTATGATTCCCTTCAATAAGCTATTTTCTTGCTCAAGTGTAACTTGGCTAAGAGAATCATTAGTGGAATCAAGAGAACTACTAGAAGCAACAATATTGGATTTAGCATGATTATTGTTACTACTAGAAGAAGAATCCTTCTTGTTCTTGTTACTAGACTTGACTTGAGGCATGTAAGTGGATAAGAGTAAACGCTTGGCAATGTAAGAATAACTTTTCTTGCGAAGATCATCATTGATTGCCTTTAAGAACTCATGCTCTTGCTCAAGATTGAGCTTCTCAAAACGTAATTTCTCATGAGTCCTTAAAAGTTCTCGATGATCTCCTAAGATAGTTTCATGAGCTAACTTAAGAGTGTTTAGTTCTTTAGTTAGAGACTCAATCTTCTCCTTATCATTGTCATTCGTTTCATCTTGATTAGCATGATTAATTGATGTTTCATCATAGTATTCATCACTATAGTTGTCAACAAGTAAATCATAATCACCTAACAAGTCATCTTCATCACTATTGAAATCAACATACTCGGGGTGTGATACCTTTGGACCTTTGGCCATGAAGCATCTTCCAATTCCTTCATTTGGTGAATCAAATATGTCGTAGGAGTTGGTTGACACAAGTGCTAGACCGGCAACACCTTCATCTTGAGTATATTCGGAGTCGGAGTGATAGCTTCTCTCGGAGTCATTGTCGGAGTCGGAGCCGGATACCCATTCACCAACATGAGCTTGATGTCTTCGTTTTGTGTAGCTCCTTGATGACTTGTCCTTCCTTTCCGAATCCTTGCTTCTCCGAGAGGGTCTTCGTTCATATCGATCATCCCTACTCCTTCTCTCCCTTGATGGTGATTCTTCTCTTCTACTTCTTCTTTTGGGAGAATCTTCTCTTCTCTTGTGGGGAGCCGTACACTCATTGGAGTAGTGTCTAGGTCTTCCACAATTGTAGCAGTTTCGCTCTCGACTAGAAGATCTTTTGTCATTGTAGGACCTTGACTTGGAACTTCTCTCTTTGCTTCTATTCTTGTAGAACTTGTTTAAGTTCTTCACCATTAGGCTCAATTCTTCATTGAAGGTTTGTTTCTCACTTGATGATGTGGGAGCTTCACATGAGGCTTTGTAAGCACCACTTGACTTATTATGGAGCTCCTCCTTATCCTTGAGTGACATCTCATGAGCAAAAATTCTTCCAATGACTTCCGTTGGCTTGAGATCTTTTTAATTTGGCATCATTTGGATCAATGTGCATACAGTATCATATTTTCCATCCAAGGCTCTTAGGATCTTCTTGATGATGAATTTGTCGGTCATCTCTTCACTTCCTAAGCCGGCAATCTCATTTGTGATAAGAGCAAGCCTAGAGTATATTTCAGCGACACCTTCACCATCCTTCATTTTGAACTTGTCAAGTTGACTTTGAAGCACATCCAACTTGGATTCCTTGACGGAGTCGGTACCTTCGTGCATATCAATCAAAGCATCCCAAATTTCCTTTGCATTCTCAAGACGGCTGATTTTGTTGAATTCTTCAGGGCACAATCCGTTGAAGAGGATATCATAAGCTTGAGCATTGTATTGTAGCATCTTCAACTCTTCCACGATAGCTTCACGATTCGGTTCTCTCCCATCAAAGAATTCACCTTGCAAGCCAACACACACAATAGCCCAAACGGTGGGGTTATGTCCAAGAATATGCATTTTCATCTTATGCTTCCAACTAGCAAAATTAGTACCATCAAAGTAAGGATCTCTACGGTGGTAATTTCCCTCGCTAGACGCCATACTCTCCTAGGTTGTGAAACCAAGGCTATGACTTCCAAAAGCTATGAAAATCAAGGAAAATGGAGACCAAAGCTCGGATACCACTTGTAGGATCGAAAGTATGTCTAGAGGGGGGGGTGATTAGACTACTTGACCAAGTAAAAATCTATCCTTTTCCCAATTTTAGTCTTTTGCAGATTTTAGCCATCTTAGCACAAGTCAAGCAATCTTAACACAATTCAAGCAAGCATGCAAAGAGTCTATGAGAAGCGGAAAGTAAAGCATGCATCTTGCAAGAATGTAAAGGGAAGGGTTTGGAGAATTCAAACACAATTGGAGACACATATGTTTTTGTCGTGGTTCCGGTAGGTGGTGCTATCGTACATCCACGTTGATGGAGACTTCAACCCACGAAGGGTAACGGTTGCGCGAGTCCACGGAGGGCTCCACCCACTAAGGGTCCACGAAGAAGCAACCTTGTCTATCCCATCATGGCCATCGCCCACGAAGGACTTGCCTCACTAGCGGTAGATCTTCACGAAGTAGGCGATCTCCTTGCCCTTACAAACTCCTTGGTTCAACTCCACAATCTTGTCGGAGGCTCCCAAGTGACACCTAGCCAATCTAGGAGACACCACTCTCTAAGAAGTAACAAATGGTGTGTTGATGATGAACTCCTTGCTCTTGTGCTTCAAATGATAGTCTCCCCAACACTCAACTCTCTCTCACAAGATATGGATTAGGTGGAAAGAAGATTTGAGTGGAAAGCAACTTGGGGAAGGCTAGAGATCGAGATTCATATGGTGGGAATGGAATATCTTGGCCTCAACACATGAGTAGGTGGTTCTCTCTCAGAAAATGTGTATTGGAAGTGTAGGTATGTTCTGATGGCTCACTCCACGAATGAAGAGTGGGTGGAGGGGTATATATAGCCTCCACACAAAAACTAACCGTTACACACAATTTACCAATCTCGGTGAGACCGAATTGAGAAACTCGGTCAGACCGATTAAACAAACCTAGTGTCTGTTAGGATTTTCGGTGGGACTAAGATGCAACTCGGTAGGACCGATATGGTTAGGGTTAGGGCATAATGTAATCTCGGTGTGACCTATTACACAAACTCGGTGGGACCGATTTTGGTAATAAGCTAACCAGAGAGTTGGTCAGGTAAACTCGGTGGGACCGATTTGCTCATTTCGGTGGGACCGAAATGTTACAAAAGGGAAATAGAGAGTTTACATTGCAATCTCGGTGGGACTGATTGCTCATCTCGGTAGGACCGAAACGTTATGAAGGGAAATAGAGAGATTAGAATCCCATCTCGGTGTGACCGAGATCCCTATCGGTGAGACCAATTTGCCTAGGGTTTGTGGCAGTGGCTATGACATCTGAACTCGGTGGCGCCCGATAGAAAGAATCAGTGGGGCCAAGTTTGACTTTTGGTTTAGGTCATATGTGGATGTGGGAAGGTAGTTGAGGGTTTTGGAGCATATCACTAAGCACTATGAAGCAAGAACCTCATTAAGCAACACCTCATCCCTCCTTGATAGTATTGGCTTTTCCTATAGACTCAATGTGATCTTGGATCACTAAAATATAAAATGTAGAGTCTTGAGCTTTGAGCTTGAGCCAATCTTTTTGTCCTTAGAATTTTGAGGGGTCCACTTTCCTCATCCATGCCATGCCATTCATTGAGCTTTTCCTGAAATATTAATCTTGGAATAACATTATCTCAATGAGCTATATGTTGTTAGGAATTACCAAAACCACCTAGGGATAGTTGCACTTTCACACCTAGATACTCCAATGTCACCTCAAGTATCCGTGGGTATGATTATACGATATGCATCACACAATCTCAGATTCATCTATTGAACCAACACAAAGAACTTCAAAGAGTGCCCCAAAGTTTCTACCGTAGAGTCAAGAGAAAAACGTGTGCCAACCCCTATGCATAAGTTCACGAGGTCACGAAACTCGCAAGTTGATCACCAAAACATACATCAAGTGGATCACATGATATCCCATTGTCACCACAGATAAGCATGTGCAAGACATACATCAAGTGTTCTCAAATCCTTAAAGACTCAATCCGATAAGATAACTTCAAAGGGAAAACTCAATTCATCACAAGAGAGTAGAGGGTGAGGGAGTCCTGGATTAGGGGGTCCTCAGACAGCCGGACTATACACTTTGGCCGGACTGTTGGACTATGAAGATACAAGATTGAAGGCTTGGCCCCGTGTCCAGGTGGGACTCTCCTTTGCGTGGAAGGCAAGCTTGGCGATTCGGATATGTATCTATAACCGACTATGTGTAACCCTAGCCCCCTCCGGTGTCTATATAAACCGGAGGGTTTAGTTCGTAGAACAAGAACAATCATAACCATAGGCTAGCTTCTAGGGTTTAGCCTATACGATCTCGTGGTAGATCAACTCTTGTAATACTCATATCATCAAGATCAATCAAGAAGGAAGTAGGGTATTACCTCCATCGAGATGGCCCGAACCTGGGTAAACATTGTGTCCCCTACCTCCTGTTACCATCAGCCTTAGACGCACAGTTCGGGACCCCCTACCCGAGATCCGCAGGTTTTGACACCGACATTGGTGCTTTCATTAAGAGTTCCACTGTGCCGTCATGATAAAGGCTTGATGGCTCCTTCGATCATCGGCAACGATGCGATCCAGGGTGAGGTTTTTCTCCCTGGTCAGATCTTCATATTCGGCGGCTTCATACTACGGGCCAACTCGCTTGGCCATCTGGAGCAGATTGATAGCTACACCCCTGGCCATCAGGTCAGGTTTGGAAGCTTGAACTATACTGCCGACATCCGCGTAGACTTGATGTTCGACGGATTCGAGCCATGTCAGGTGCGCCACACAGTCACGACGAGCATGACTTAGCTCTGCCATCGGATGGTGTTCAGGAGATCACACCTGCGGCTACTCCAGCCCTCAATCCGGAGCAGATCGTGTCGTCCGAGGACGGGTGGATGGACCCCGCCACGGAGGCCGCACACTCAACGGCGATAGAGCTGAATACTGACTTCACCTCCTATGAGACCTGTGTCATCGGACCCTTGGATTCGTCCCCGACCACAGGCTCTGAACCGCTTGCGTCCATGCCTATCGAATCTAATTGGGCACCGATCATGGAGTTTACCTCCGCAGATATCTTTCAGCACTCGCCCTTGGGCGACGTGCTAAATTCATTGAGGTCTCTCTCCTTGTCAGGAGACCCTTGGTCGAACTATGTCTGACTTGAGTGGGAAGCGGACGACGAAGAGATTCATTCCCACCCCATCACCCACTTAATAGCCACTGTCGACGACTTAACCGACATGCTTAATTTCAGCTCCGAAGACATCAATGGTATGGACGATGATGCAGGAGAAGAACAGGAACCACCGCCCACAGGGCGCTGGACAGCCACCTCATCATATGATATATATATATATATATATATATATATATATATATATATAATCCCCTCGAGAAGCAATCTAAGCACCGGCGTCATCGACGCCGCTCTAAGCCCCGCCATAGCAAAAGCAGCGATACTGGCACAAGAGACAATAACGCTGCGGATAGTGCCAAAGACGAAGACAATCCCCTCCAGCCAGGCTTCGAGCGGGAGGATGGGCAAGCCAGCCCTAAGGAACAGGCGACAGACGGAGAATCAGAGGATGACAATTACATGCCTCTCTCCGAAGACGAGGTGAGCCTTGGCGACAAAGAATTCATCGTGCCTGAGGATCCCGTCGAGCAGGAGCGCTTCAAGAGCCGGCTTATAGCCACAGCAAAAAGCCTGAAGAAAAAGCAACAACAGCATCAAGCTGATCAAGATCTGCTAGCGGATAGATGGACCAAGGTCCTGGCAGCCGAGGAATACGAACTCGAGCGCCCAACCAAAAGTTACCCAAAGCGCAGGTTGCTACCCCAACTCGAGGAGGAAGCATTAAAACCTACACTACTAGCGTATGACGCAGCTGACCGGCCACCCCATGGCCGAGACAAAGCGGCATATCAGCCCGAAGTGAAGCCCGCACCCTGTCGCCAGTCAAACAAAAACACCAAGGCCCGGGGCTACACGCAGGACCTACGAGACGTATTGGAAAACAAAGTAGGACATACAAGATCGATCTACGGATCATGGGGGCGCTCCCCAACGCGTGACAACGACCGTCATGTTGGATATACTAAAAGCAAATCCGGTCGGGCCGAATACAACAGACAAGACTCGTATGAACTGCCTCGTGATATAGCCCGGCACAGAGGCGCCGCACACCCCCTATGCTTCACTAATTAAGTAATGGATCATGAATTCCCAGAAGGGTTTAAACCCGTGAACATTGAATCATATTATGGTACTACAGACCCCGCATTATGGATAGAGGATTTCTTCCTCCACATTCACATGGCCCGCGGGGATGATCTACACGCCATCAAGTATCTCCCACTAAAACTCAAAGGGCCGGCTCAGTATTGGCTGAATAGCTTGCCGGCAAATTCCATCGGAAGTTGGGAGAACCTGGCAGACGCATTTATGGACAACTTCTAGGGCACTTATGTGCGACCACCGGATGCTGATGATTTAAGTCACATAACCCAACCGCCCGAAGAGCCAGCTAGGAAATTCTGGACTCAGTTCGTAACTAAAAAGAACTAAATTGTTGACTGTCCGGATGCCGAAGCCCTAGTGGCCTTTAAATTTACCATCTCTTCGCCGAACTAGTGCACCTATACAATTTACCATTGTATTGGGTGTGTTGGGGACACAAGAGACTCTTTGTTATTTGGTTGCAGGGTTGCTTGAGAGAGACCATCTTCATCCTATGCCTCCTACGGATTGATAAACCTTAGGTCATCCAGTTGAGGGAAATTTGCTACTGTCCTACAAACCTCTACACTTGGAGGCCCAACAACGTCTATAAGAAGAAGGTTGTGTAGTAGACATCAGTGTAGTGGGTGTGTTGGGGACACAAGATACTCTTTGTTATTTGGTTGCAGGGTTGCTTGAGAGAGACCATCTTCATCCTACGCCTCCTACAGATTGATAAACCTTAGGTCATCCACTTGAGGGAACTTTGCTACTGTCGTACAAACCTCTGCACTTGGAGGCCCAACAACGTCTACAAGAAGAAGGTTGTGTAGTAGACCTCAGTGCGCAAGATGGGTATCGATCATTCAATGATCAAGCCCACTAAAGACACCTTTAAAGGTATTATACCAGGTGTGGAGGCCAGCTGTATAGGCTCCATCGCCCTTGAGGTAGTCTTCGGATCACTGGACAATTACCGTGCCGAAGAGTTAATCTTCGACATCGTCCCCTTTCACAGTGATTATCAGGCACTACTCGGACGAACCGTGTTCCCTCGATTCAACACGGTGCCACATTATGCTTACCATAAGCTCAAGATGCCCGGTCCGCGCGGCGTCATCACGGTTAATGGCAAGGCCGAACTCCCCCTCGGTACCAAAGAGTATACCGCTGCTTTAACACCAGAAGCAGCGAGTGGCACCTTTCAATCGAACCTCGAGTCGACGGTCAAGCTCCTGGACACCGCCAAAGGACTCCGAACTACTTCGCGGCAGGATAGCCCGGCTCGTCCAGAGCTCAATTCAACACTCCGGCAAAAGCCAGGACATGCCACATACTGCGTCTCAACCGCTCTATGGCACACAAACATTTCTTGCATTTTCTTTATAGGTTCATTTTTGCCCAGGCCAGGACCGGCGATATGGAAACAGCTCGAACGCGCAAGGGAACCCTTAGATATTCCCCTCGATGACCATCTGACTGCACTCCGGATCCGCACACAGATTCTTCCCGCCTGGTCTCAGTATGTTCTGCAGTCACTTTCTCTTTTTATTACATTACATGTATGCATACGCATCAACGTATTATTCAAATACAACATGTGGATTTATATGATGCTTATCTGCCGTTATCTCTTATTGAAACTCTTTTGTCAAATGGCATTTGTACACCGCGATATGCCTTAATATGCCAGGGGCTTCATTTTACCCATAATACGGCAATAAAGTCCGAACACCTTCATGGTAGTTCGACACCCCGAACTTATATCATTATATGCATCAGCTCCAAATCATGTCTTGGGTCAAATGTTGGGTTTGCCCGGCTCCCATGTTTTGCTACCTTACGTTCCGCTATATCGGCTAAGGCGGCACAGGGAGAACTACTGCTATTGTGTCCCGGTTCTTCCGGACGAGCACCTCAGTGGAGAAATCCGAAAACTGACTGTCATGATACGACAAGAGCTGGCCAGCTGTTCGAGAGGTTGTAAAATCTTTAAGGATTCCTCCCGCATAATGCCATAACCAATGTAGCATGCGATGGATCGGCTTTTCTTCCGATCAGGTGCTTATAGAGCCCATCGTGTGGTCTTCCGAACACCAGGGGCTACGCCTACCTTCCTTTTCGAAAGCTCCTATGGCTAAGTGAGAGTGATAAAGCCCTATAGTCCGATTGCTGGTTCATTGTGCTGAACACCTCCTTCGAAGGACCCAAAACTGGGATAAAGAGTGATCAGATTTGTCCCGAACACCCCCGTACTTCCTACATGGGGGCAGAAGCCAACGACTGTCCATCTCTCAGGATTAATATATAAAACGGCCGCGCAGGAGGATAAACTTTCATATAACAGGAAATAAATAATAGAAATGACCTTGTTCAACATTACAAAGGACAACATGATTGTATTCATGGAAATATAATGTCCTTGGTGCATTGCTCCGCCGCAAGGCAGGATCCTTTCAGGACACTTTCAAAATATAACTCAGGCTTGCGGTGCTCCTTTCCCTCCGGCGGTCCCTTGGTCACCAGCTTTTCAGCATCCATCTTCCCCCAGTGCACCTTTGCACGGGCGAAGGCCATTCGTGCACCCTCTATACAGACTGACCACTTGATGACGTCCAGTAGAGGGCAGGCTCTCGCAAGCTGCTTCACGAGCCCGAAGTAGTTGCTTGGAATCGGCTCAGCGGGCCATAGCCGGATAATCAAATCCTTCATGGCTAGCTCAGCTGCCTTATGCAGTTCGATCAACTGCTTCAGTTGATCAGAAAAAGGCACCGGACAATTCAGTGCCAGATACTGTGACCAGAAGAGCTTATCCGCAGTGTTCCTTTCTTCGGCTCAGTAGAATTGTCCGGCATCAGATATGCTGAGTGGCAGCTCCGCAAATACCCCTGGAGAAATCCAAACTCAAGATTAGAAAACATGATTTTCTCCGCAAATACCTGCCTTACATGGAACAAGCCTTGCCCGCCGTGATCTTCCTCGCCTCTTGGATCTCCTGCAGGGCACCTTGGGTTTTCCCCTGGGCATCGCATGCGGCCTGATGAGCCTTGGTAAGTTCGGATTCTTTCTCCGTTAGACTCTGCTCCAAGGCCTCGCATCTTTTCACGACCTCTTGAAGCTCTTGCTCAGCTTCAATAACCCTAGCCTCGTGCTTCTCATGAAGAGCCCGCTCTGCGGCTGCCTCTCTCTCAACCTCGGCAACAGCCTTCTTAAGAGCCTCGACTTCGGTCATCGTCCCTGGCGCAAATCATAAAACATATTTTAAATTCGTTCGCACTAAACGTGAGCAAGGTTTGTGCATACCTTGTTTATCCTCCAACTGCCTTTTCAACTGGCCCAATTCTTCCGTGGACCGCTCCAGACTTTAATTTAGTCCGGAGACCTCCGCAGTATGAGAGGCGGCAGTCACTATAGACGCCTGTTTATAAAAGAAGAGAGGTAAATGTCATCAAGTGAGTCTCCTACGAACATAGATTTGATCCTTTGTCCGGTTCTTTCTCTCACTGAACAGTGTATCAGGGGCTACTATCTATACTGTGATACTCTTCGAAACCTCATAAAACATACCTCAAAGCCTCTTATAAGGCTAATACAGGTTTTATTCAGTCCACTCTCCGCAGACTGAATCTTCTCAATCACCGCACCCATAAGGGCACGGTGTTTATCGATGATGGAGGCACTTTTCAGCGCCGCCAATAAAGTATCCAGCACCTCTGGTTGGACAAAGGTTGCCGGTGGAACAGGTACACCCCCTCTAGTCGAGGGAGGCTGCCTGCCTGATTCTGGAACCATATTGGTCTCTGGAATTGCGTCCGGCTGGGGGCCGAATTCAAGATGGCTCCCGTCGATGACGCCCTTGGGAGCCTTCTCTCCCATGTGTCCGGCCCCTAAAGTTTGAACTCCTGGCGCCACCTTTGCAATCTCCCCCCTCCTTGGCATGGGTCCTCCTAGGATGAAGCCTCGGTGTCATTCACATGTTTGGGGGAAGGGGCCTTTGGGGGTGTCCCGCTCTCCATAGCATCCAAGCCTAGCAAATCCTCCGACGAGAATTGCTCGGCGCGGGACCTCGCTGGACTGCAAAAAGTATGGCCCAGTTTAAAATATTATGCCATGATGAGTCTAGACGCATAAACGTGTTCGGATTTTATATACTCACGAGTTCACCAGGGGCTGAGCCCTGGGATCCCACTCCGGGCTGCTATCAACGGCGGTGGACTCCTCTGGAAGAGGAGTTTTTCCCTTCTTAGGCGACTCGGCCTCCAAGGATGTGGAGGCTGTACTTTTCTTTCTTCCCCCCGCTGGGGATTTGTCTTCCTCCTCCTCCTCATCCTCTTCGTAGGAAGAACGGGCATTGGAGTCTTTGGATATCATGTCTGAGGCACCACGATGATGGAGGCTGCCCCTGGTCTTCCTGGCCTCTCTCTCGGCCTTCCTCTTCGGCGCCTTGTAGGGCGCCGGGACCAGCATCTTCGTTAGAAGCGGGACGGCCAGTTCTTCAGGTAGCGGGGCTGGACAGTAGATCCGCCCCGCCTTCTTCGTCTAGCCCTAGGAGAGTTGTGGAAAACACATTAAGCGTTTCCCTTGGGTTATGCGAATAAAACTTATAATGGCTTACCGAACTTGCGGGGCGAGACAGGTGGTACCCACGGTCCTCGGCTCACTTCGGCCATGATTAGCCGGACTTAAAAAGCACCTTCCAGATGTCTTTGTGTGAGGAGCCAAAGAGCTCTCGCAGGGTCTGGTGCTTTGCCGGGTCAAATTCCCATAAATTGCAAGCCCGGTGTTGACAAGGAAGGATCCGACGAACTAACATCACCTGGACTATGATACATCTCCAACGTATCTATAATTTTTGATTGCTCCATGCTATATTATCTACTGTTTTAGGAAATATTGGGCTTTATTTTCCACTTTTATATTATTTTTTGGACTAACCTATTAACCGGAGGCCCAACCCAGATTTGCTGTTTTATGCCTATTTCAGTGTTTTGAAGAAAAGGAATATCTGACGGAGTCGAAACGGAACGAAATCAACTGGAGAAGTTATTTTTGGAAGGAAACACACCTGATGGACTTGGACCCCACGTCAAGGAAGAAACGAGGTGCCCACGAGGGTGGGGGGCGCTCCCCCCTAGGGCAAGCCCCCTGTCTCGTGGGCCCTCGTGCCTCCCCTGACGTACCTCCCGCACCCATATATACCTATGTGACCTAAAACTTCCAGAACACACAATAGATCAGGAGTTCCGCCGCCAGAAGCCTCCGTAGCCACCGAAAGCCAATCTAGACCCGTTCCGGCACCCTGCCGGAGGGGGCAATCCCTCTCCGGTGGCTATCTTCATCATCCCGGTGCTCTCCATGACGAGGAGGGAGTAGTTCTCCCTCGGGGCTGAGGGTATGTACCAGTAGCTATGTGTTTGATCTCTCTCTCGTGTTCTTGATTTGGCACGATCTTGATGTATCGCGAGCTTTGCTATTATAGTTGGATCTTATGTTTCTCCTCCCCCTCTTCTCTCTTGTAATGAATTGAGTTTCCCCTTTGAAGTAATCTTATCGGATTGAGTCTTTAAAGATTTGAGAACACTTGATGTATGTCTTGCCGTGGATATCTGTGGTGACAATGGGATACCGCGTGCCACTTGATGTATGTTAAGGTGACCAACTTGCGGGTTCATGAACCTATGCATAGGGGTTAGCACATGTTTTCGTCGTGATTCTCCGGTAGATCTTTGGGGCACTCTTTGAGGTCCTTTGTGTTGGTTGAATAGATGAATCTGAGATTGTGTGATGCATATCGTATAATCATACCCACGGATACTTGAGGTGACATTGGAGTATCTAGGTGACATTAGGGTTTTGGTTGATTTGTGTCTTAAGGTGTTATTCTAGTATGAACTCTAGGGCTGTTTGTGACACTTATAGGAATAGCCCAACGGATTGATTGGAAAGAATAACTTTGAGGTGGTTTCGTACCCTACCATAATCTCTTCGTTCATTCTCCGCTATTAGTGACATTGGAGTGACTCTTTGTTGCATGTTGAGGGATAGTTTTATGATCCAATTATGTTAGTATTGTTGAGAGGACTTACACTAGTGAAAGTATGAACCCTAGGCCTTGTTTACCATCATTGCAATACTGTTTACGCTCACTTTTATCACTTGTTACCTTGCTGTTTTTATTATTTCAGATTACAAAAACTATTATCTACCATCCATATTGCACTTGTATCACCATCTCTTCGCCGAACTAGTGCGCCTATACAATTTACCATTGTATTGGGTGTGTTGGGGACACAAGAGACTCTTTGTTATTTGGTTGCAGGGTTGCTTGAGAGAGACCATCTTCATCCTACGCCTCCTACGGATTGATAAACCTTAGGTCATCCACTTGAGGGAAATTTGCTACTGTCCTACAAACCTCTGCACTTGGAGGCCCAACAACGTCTACAAGAAGAAGGTTGTGTAGTAGACATCAAGCTCTTTTCTGGCGCCGTTGTCGGGGAGGTTAGCGCTTGAAGGTATATCTTTAGATCTTGCAATCGAGTCTTTTAGTTTCTTGTTTTATCACTAGTTTAGTTTATAAAATAAAAATATAAAAAAATGGAATTGAGTTTGTCTCATACACTTCACCTTTTTAATGTCTTTCGTGAGAATAAGGATTCCGATAATTGTGCTCAAGTGCTAGAAGAAGAATGCATTAGAATGTTTGGCACTAAATATTTGAATAATGAGCATGATTGCAATGTTGTTAGTATGAATCCCTTGAATACCTATGATGCTAATAATATGCAAAGCCACAAGCTTGGGGAAGCTATGTTTAATGAAGATAATATTTTTTGTCCCCCAAGTTTTGATGAGCAAATTTATTATGATGAAAGCATGCCTCCTATTTATGATAATTATATTGATGAAAGTGGATTTGGAGGGGTCATGACTTTATTTTGTGATGAATCCACTATTCCGCAAGAGGTTCCAATTGATTATGAGAACAAAGTTGCTATCTATGATGATTATTTGATGACTTGTATGCTATAAAGAATAATTATAACCATGAAACTTGTCATCTTGATCTTAATTTTCAATCACATGATAGTTATTTTGTTGAGTTTGCTCCCACTATTATCCATGAGAAGAATTTTGCTTATGAGGAGAGTAATAAAATTTCTATGCTTGTAGATCATGAAAAGAATGCTTTAGTGCTCGTTATATTGTTGAATTCATTCATGATGCTACTGAAAATTATTATGAGGGAGGAATATATGCTTGTAGGAATTGCAATAATATCAAGTTTCCTCTCTATGTGCTTAAAGTTTTGAAGTTATGCTTGTTTTGCCCTCCTATGCTAGTTGATTATTGTTCCCACAAGTTGTTTGATCACAAAATCCCTATGCATAGGAAGTGGGTTAGACTTAAATGTGCTAGTAATATTCTTCATGATGCTCTCTTTATGTTTCAATTCTTATCTTTTATGTGAGCATCATTGAAATCATCATGCCTAGCTAGGGGCGTTAAACGATAGCGCTTGTTGGGAGGCAACCCAACTTTATTTTAGTTCCTTGCTTTTTGTTCCTGTTTAATAATAAACAATTCATCTAGCCTCTGTTTATATGTGGTTTTTTGTGTTTAATTAGTTTTTGTGCCAAGTAGAACCTTTGGGAAGACTTGGGGAAAGTCTTGTTGATCATGCTGTAAAAAACAGAAACTTTAGCGCTCACGAGAATTGCTGCCATTTTTATTTGGAGAGTGCTATTTAGTTAATTATTTTTAAGAGGATTAATAGATAAATTACCCAGGTCCATAAATTTATTTGAGAATTTTATGAGTTCCAGAAGTATACGTTTGATCCAGATTACTACAGACTGTTCTATTTTTGACAGATTCTGTTTTCTATGTGTTGTTTGCTTATTTTGATGAATCTATGAGTAGTATCGGAAGGTATGAACCATAGAGAAGTTGTAATAAAGTAGGTTTAACACCAATATAAACAAAGAATGAGTTCATTAAAGTACCTTGAAGTGGTGATTTATTTTCTTATACTAACGGAGCTTACGAGTTTTCTGTTAAGTTTTGTGTTGTGAAGTTTTCAAGTTTTGGGTAAGGATTCGATGGACTATGGAATAAGGAGTGGAAAGAGACTAAGCTTGGGGATGACAAAGTCACCTCAAGGTAATATTCAAGGATAGCCAAGAGCCTAAGCTTGGGGATGCCCCGGAAGGCATCCCCTCTTTCGTCTTCGTTCATCGGTAACTTTACTTGGAGCTATATTGTTATTCGCCACATGATATGTGTTTTGCTTGGAGAGTCAATTAATTTTGTTAGGATTTGCTTGCTGTTATTTAGAACAATGTTTTGCATCTTTTATTTCAATAAAAATGGCATTGATAGCCTTTACTATGCCTATGTTACAAGTATACATGTTGCTGTTTGAAAACAGAAAGTTTACCGCTGTTGCAATAATTCCCTAGAAAAGTCAGAATGTGATAAAATGTTTAAACCTTTTTCATGTTAAGATCTGATAAATTTAATACAGTGGGAATTTTCTTTCATAATTTTTGGATCTAGGGAAGTATGGATGTTGCTGCATTTTTTACAGACTGTCCTGTTTAGGCAGATTGCTGTTATGTTTGCATTGTTTGCATATGTTTGCTTCTTTAATGATTCTATTTTAGGATAGGACTATTAAATATGCAGAGGCATTTAGTATGCAATGTTGAATAATAATTTTAGGGATTTTCTACAGTAGAGTATGATAAGGTTTTGGCAATGGTTTACACTAACTTATCTCACGAGTCCTTGTTGAGTTTTGTGTGGATGAAGCTTTTGAGATTTAGGAAGACCGTGATATGAGAGGAATTAAGGAGACACAAAATCTCAAGCTTGGGGATGCCCAAGGCATCCCAAGATAATATTTCAAGAAGTCTCAAGCGTCTAAGCTTGGGGATGCCCCGGTTGGCATCCCACCTTTCTTCTTCAACAATTATCGGTTAGTATCGGTTGATCCTAAGTTTTTGCTTCTTCACATGATGTTTGCTATTCTTAGATGTCATTTTATTTTGGTTTGCTAGCTGTTTGAATAGAGTACCAAGATCTGAAATTATTAAATGTTAGAGAGTCTTCACATAGTTGCATAATTATTCGACTACTCATTGATCTCCACTTATATCTTTTGGAGTAGTTTGTCATTTGCTCTAGTGCTTCACTTATATCTTTTAGAGCATGGTCGTAGTTTTATTTTGAAGAAAGAGATGAACTCTCATGCTTCACTTAGATTATTTTGAGATTCTTAAATAGCATGGTAATTTGCTTAAAATCCTAATATGCTAGGTATTCTAGAATAATAATATTCTCTTATGAGTGTGTTGAATACTATGAGAAGTTTGATACTTGATAATTGTTTTGAGATATGGAGATGGTGATATTAGAGTCATGCTAGTTGAGTAGTTGTGAATTTGAGAAATACTTGTGTTGAAGTTTGTGATTCCCGTAGCATGCACGTATGGTGAACCGTTATGTGATGAAGTCGGAGCATGATTTATTTATTGATTGTCCTCCGTATGAGTGGCGGTCGGGGACGAGCGATGGTCTTTTGCTACCAATCTATCCCCCTAGGAGCATGCGCGTAGTACTTTGTTTCAATAACTAATATATTTTTGCAATAAGTATGTGAGTTCTTTATGACTAATGTTGAGCCCATGGATTATACGCACTCTCACCCTTCCACCTTTGCTAGCCTCTCTAGTACCGCACAACTTTCGCCGGTACCATAAACCCACCATATACCTTCCTCAAAACAGCCACCATACCTAACTATTATGGCATTTCCATAGCCATTCCGAGATATATTTCCATGCAACTTTCCACCATTCCGTCTATAATGACACGCTTCATCATTGTCATATTGCTTAGCATGATCATGTAGTTGATATTGTATTTGTGGCAAAGCCACCGTTCATAATTCTTTCATACATGTCACTCATGCATCATTGCACATCCCGGTACACCGCCGGAGGCATTCATACAGAGTCATACTCTGTTCTAGTATCGAGTTGTGATCATTGAGTTGTAAATAAATAGAAGTGTGATGATCATCATTCAATAGAGCATTGTCCCAAAAAAAAGGCCAAAGAAAAAAAGAAGGCCCAAAAAAATATAAAAAAGAAAAAAAAATAAAAATAATAAAAGGGACAATGCTACTATCCTTTTACCACACTTGTGCTTCAAAGTAGCACCATGATCTTCATGATAGAGAGTC
Organism: Triticum dicoccoides; assembly: GCF_002162155.2. Classification (NCBI taxonomy): domain Eukaryota; kingdom Viridiplantae; phylum Streptophyta; class Magnoliopsida; order Poales; family Poaceae; genus Triticum; species Triticum dicoccoides. The sequence continues at coordinate 436,204,890 of NC_041382.1, forward strand.
TTCTATGTTGTCACTTTCATATACTAGTGGGAATCTTTCATTATAGAACTTGGCTTGTATATTCCAATGATGGGCTTCCTCAAAATGCCCTAGGTCTTCGTGAGCAAGCGAGTTGGATGCACACCCACTAGTTTCTTCTGTTGAGCTTTCATACATTTATAGCTCTAGTGCATCCGTTGCATGGCAATCCCTACTCACTCACATTGATATCTATTGATGGGCATCTCCATAGCCCGTTGATACGCTTAGTTGATGTGAGACTATCTTCTCCCTTTTTGTCTTCTCCACAACCAGCATTCTATTCCACCTATAGTGCTATGTCCATGGCTCACGCTCATGTATTGCGTGAAGATTGAAAAAGTTTGAGAACATCAAAAGTATGAAACAATTGCTTGGCTTGTCATCGGGTTTGTGTATGATTTAAATATGTTGTGCGGTGAAGATGGAGCATAGCCAGACTATATGATTTTGTAGGGATAGCTTTCTTTGGCCATGTTATTTTGAGAAGACATGATTGCTTAGTTAGTATGCTTGAAGTATTATTATTTATATGTCAATATAAACTTTTGTCTTGAATCTTATGGATCTGAATATTGATATCACAAGTAAGAAGAATTACATTGAAATTATGCCAACTAGCATTCCACATCAAAAATTCTCTTTTTTACCATTTACCTACTCGACGACGAGCAGGAATTAAGCTCAGGGATGCTTGATACATCTCCAACGTATTTATAATTTTCGATTGCTCCATGCTATATTATCTACTGTTTTGGGAAATATTGGGCTTCATTTTCCACTTTTATATTATTTTTGGGACTAACCTATTAACCGGAGGCCCTGCCCAGATTTGCTGTTTTATGCCTATTTCAGTGTTTTGAAGAAAAGGAATATCAGACGGAGTCGAAACGGAACGAAATCAACTGGAGAAGTTATTTTTGGAAGGAAACACACCTGATGGACTTGGACCCCACATCAAGGAAGAAACGAGGTGCCCACGAGGGTGGGGGGCGCGCCCCCTGTCTCATGCGCCCTCGTGGCTCCCCTGACGTACCTCCTGCACCCATATATACCTATGTGACCTAAAACTTCCAGAACGCACAATAGATCGGGAGTTCCGCCGCCAGAAGCCTCCGTAGCCACCGAAAGCCAATCTAGACCCGTTCCGGCACCCTGCCGGAGGGGGCAATCCCTCTTCGGTGGCCATCTTCATCATCCCGGTGCTCTCCATGACGAGGAGGGAGTAGTTCTCCCTCGGGGCTGAGGGTATGTACCAGTAGCTATGTGTTTGATCTCTCTCTCTCTCTCTCTCTCTCTCTCTCTCGTTCTTGATTTGGCACGATCTTGATGTATCGCGAGCTTTGCTATTATAGTTGGATCTTATGTTTCTCCCCCCCCCTCTTCTCTCTTGTAATGAATTGAGTTTCCCCTTTGAAGTAATCTTATCGGATTGAGTCTTTAAAGATTTGAGAACACTTGATGTATGTCTTGCCGTGGATATCTGTGGTGACAATGGGATACCACGTGCCACTTGATGTATGTTAAGGTGACCAACCTGCGGGTTCATGAACCTATGCATAGGGGTTGGCACACGTTTTCGTCGTGATTCTCCGGTAGATCTTTGGGGCACTCTTTGAGGTCCTTTGTGTTGGTTGAATAGATAAATCTGAGATTGTGTGATGCATATCGTATAATCATACCCACGGATACTTGAGGTGACATTGGGGTATCTAGGTGACATTAGGGTTTTGGTTGATTTGTGTCTTAAGGTGTTATTCTAGTACGAACTCTAGGTCTGTTTGTGACACTATAGGAATAGCCCAACGGATTGATTGGAAAGAATAACTTTGATGTGGTTTCGTACCCAACCATAATCTCTTCGTTCGTTCTCCGCTATTAGTGACATTGGAGTGACTCTTTGTTGCATGTTGAGGGATAGTCTTATGATCCAATTATGTTAGTATTGTAGAGAGGACTTACACTAGTGAAAGTATGAACCCTAGGCCTTGTTTACCATCATTGCAATACCGTTTACGCTCACTTTTATCACTTGTTACCTTGCTGTTTTTATTATTTCAGATTATAAAAACTATTATCTACCATCCATATTGCACTTGTATCACCATCTCTTCTCCGAACTAGTGCACCTATATAATTTACCATTGTATTGGGTGTGTTGGGGACACAAGAGACTCTTTGTTATTTGGTTGCAGGGTTGCTTGAGAGAGACCATCTTCATCCTACGCCTCCTACGGATTGATAAACCTTAGGTCATCCACTTGAGGGAAATTTGCTACTGTCCTACAAACTTCTGCACTTGGAGGCCCAACAACGTCTACAAGAAGAAGGTTGTGTAGTAGACATCAGACTACATTAACAAGTTTGATATTCTTGTCTTCCATATCATTGACGCGCGTCCGGAGCGCCGATAGCTCGTCAGACGAAGACCAATCCAGGCCCTTCTTGGGCCAGGACGTAAGCCGCAGGGGGGCTCCAAATCAGAATTCAGGAGCAGCGGCCCATTTCATGTCGTGCGGCTCAGTGTTGTAAAACCACTGCTGCTGCCACCCTTTGACGGAATCATTGAAAGTACATGTTGGCCATGTGACGTTGGGCATCTTGCTCACCATGGCTCCTCCGCACTTGGTGTGCTCACCGCGCACTACCTTGGGCTTCACATTAAAGGTCTTCAGCCATAAGCCGAAGTGTGGCGAGATGCGGAGAAAGGCCTCGCACACGACGATGAACGTCGAGATGTTGAGGAAGGAATTGGGGGATAGATCATGAAAATCGATCCCATAGTAATACATGATGCCACAAACGAATGGGTGGAATGGAAACCCCAGCCCGCGGACAAAATGAGGGAGGAAAACAACCCTCTCGTGGGGTTCCAGAGTAGGGATGATCTGTCCTGCCATCGGGAGACGGTGGCTGATTTTCTGGGCCAGGTACCCGGCCTCCCGAAGCTTTTTGATATCCTTCTCCCGGACGGTAGAGGCCATCCACTTGCCTCCTGCTCCGGATCTAGACACTTTCGGAAGGCCTTTGCGGGCGGAGAGGATGAACGCCTGGGCGCTGGGGCTCGAGCGAAGGGGAATGGATAAGCACAAGAAGAAGGCATGGGTGAAAAAGGGGAGTCCTTATCTCCTTATAAAGGCGGCAGGGATCCAGCGCCTCCCCACTTGCTCGGTAAACTCACTTATTACCCAAGCGTCGCGATGAAGACGTGGTTGGATTGCCCATACCCGTATTGATCAGAATCCCGAGATAGGGGGACACGATCTCTACTTCGATAAGACATGCCCATAAAACCGCCTCGCAACATGCGCAGTAGCTAGTTAGGGAGAACGGTTCGAATAAAGACCGGGCCATGGCGTGGTGTCACGTTAGGAAAAGTTGTCAGCGGATTAGATTTGTGGAATATTGTACTCTCTACGGTGGTATGTGGAGTTTGTTTTGCAGAGCCGGACACGATCCTTGTGTTCAGAATCTTCTATGGAGTATTCGGAGAAGGAACCCGCCTTGCAATGCTGAAGACAATCTGCGCGCCGGACTCATCGTCATTGAAGCCTGGTTGAGGGGCTACTGAGGGAGTCCTGGATTAGGGGGTCCTCGGACAGCCGGACTATATACTTTGGCGGAACTGTTGGGCTATGAAGATACAAGATTGAAGGCTTCGCCCCGTGTCCGGGTGGGACTCTCCGTTGCATGGAAGGCAAGCTTGGTGATTCAGATATGTAGATCTCCTTCTCTGTAACTGACTCTGTGTAACCCTAGCCCCCTCCAGTGTCTATATAAACCGGAGGGTTTAGTCCGTAGAACAAGAACAATCATAATCATAGGCTAGCTTCTAGGGTTTAGCCTCTACGATCTCGTGGTAAATCAACTCTTGTAATACTCATATCATCAAGATCAATCAACCAGGAAGTAGGGTATTACCTCCATCGAGAGGGCCCGAACCTGGGTAAACATTGTGTCCCCCGCCTCGTGTTACCATCGGCCTTAGACACACAGTTCGGGACCCACTACCTGAGATCTTCCGGTTTTTACACCGATAGAGGGGGAGAAACATCATAAGATCCAAATATAATAGCAAAGCTCATGATACATCAAGATCGTACCATCTCAAGAACACGAGAGAGAGAGAGAGAGAGATCAAGCACATAGCTACTGGTACATACCCTCAGCCCCGAGGGTGAACTACTCCCTCCTCATCATGGAGAGCGCCATGATGATGAAGATGGCCACCGGAGAGGGATTCCCCCCTCAGGCAGGGTGCCGGAACGAGTCTAGATTGGTTTTCGGTGGCTACGGAGGCTTCTGGCGGCGGAACTCCCAATCTATTCTGTTCCCCGATGTTTTTAGGGTATATGGATATATATATAGGCAAAAGAAGTCGGTCAGCGGAGCCACGAGGGGCCCGTGAGGGTGGGGGCGCGCTCAGGCGGTAGGGCACGCCTCTCTGCCTTGCGGCTTCCTCGAAGCTTCCCTAACGTCTACTCCAAGGCTCCTGGATTGCTTCCGTTCCAAAAATAACTCTCCCGAAGGTTTCATTCCGTTTGGACTCCGTTTGATATTCCTTTTCTTCGAAACACTGAAATATGCAATAAAACAACATTTTGGGCTGGGCCTTCGGTTAATAGGTTAGTCCCAAAAATAATATAAAAGTGTATAATAAAGCCCATAAATATCCAAAACAGATAATATAATAGCATGAATACTTCATAAATTATAGATACGTTGGAGACGTATCAACATCCCCAAGCTTAATTCCTGCTCATCCTCGAGTAGGTAAATGATAAAAGAAAGAATTTATGAAGTGTGAATGCTAGCAGGTGCACAAGTTTGATCAATGGTAATTTCAATCACCTTCTCTAGCATCATTATATATTGTAACAGTAGCTCAACTCATAGGACTTCTCATGATCAAGTAACAAGCTATTCGCATGTTAAAGTATACATCATAAACTTTCTTGAAAACTAACAAACCATGTTATTAGTCATCAAACAATTACAATTCATCTTATTTTCAGGAAGGGTCTATGTCAGAGATTTGATTCAGCAAACTTCACATACTCAACTATCATTTAGTCTTTCACAATTGCTAACACTCACGTGATATTTATGGGATCAAAGTTTTAATCAGACACAAAGAAAGATAGGGGCTTATAGATGTGACTCCCAACCTTTTACCTCAAGGGTAATGTCAACAATAATAGTTCATGATGCCTTACATCCAATTGGATATATATACCAGGATCTTTCCAATACAATGTGCTTGCCAAAGGATAAAATGTAAAAAGGAAAGGTGAAGATCACCATGACTCTTGCATAAGGTATAAGACAAGAATAAAAGATAGGCCCTTTGCAGAGGGAAGCAGAGCTTGTCATGCGCTTTTATAGTTGGATGCACAAAATCTTAATGCGAAAGAATGTCACTTTATATTGCCACTTGTGATAGGGACCTTTATTATGCAGTCCGTCGCTTTTATTGCTTCCACATCACAAGGTCGTATAAAGCTTATTTTCTTCACACTAATAGATCATACATATTTTGAGAGCAATTTTTATTGCATGCACCGATGACAACTTACTTGAAGGATATTACTCAATCCATAGGTAGGTATGGTGGACTCTCATGGCAATACTGGTTTAAGAAATGTTTGGAAGCACAAGTAGTATCTCTACTTGTGATACGTCTCCAATGTATCTATAATTTTTGATTGCTCCATCCTATATTATCTTCTGTTTTGGACATTATTGCTTTATTATACACTTCTATATTATTTTTGTGACTAACCTACTATCCGGAGGCCGAGCCCAGAATTGCTTTTTTTTTTGCCTATTTTAGGGTTTCGAAGAAAAGGAATATCAAATGGAGTCCAAACGGAATGAAACCTTCGGGAACGTGATTTTTCGAATGAACAAGATCCAGGAGACTTGGGCCCTACGTCAAGCAACCAACAGGGAAGCCACGAGGTAGGGGGGCGCGCCTACCCTCCCCCCAGGCACGCCCTCCACCCTCGTGGCCCCCCTGTTGCTCCACCGACGTACTCCTTCCTCCTATATATACCTACGTACCCCCAAACGATCAAATACGGGGCCGAAACCCTAATTCCACCGCTGTAACTTTCTGTATCCACGAGATCCCATCTTGGGGCCTGTTCCGGAGCTCTGCCAGAGGGGGCATCGATCACGGAGGGCTTCTACACCAACACCATAGCCTCTCTGATGAAGTGTGAGTAGTTTACTTCAGACCTTTGGGTCCATAGTTATTAGCTAGATGGCTTCTTCTCTCTTTTTGGATCTCAATACAAAGTTCTCCCCCTCTCTTGTGGAGATCTATTCGATGTAATCTTCTTTTGCGGTGTGTTTGTTGAGACCGATGAATTGTGGGTTTATGATCAAGTTTATCTATGAACAATATTTGTATCTTCTCTGAATTCTTTTATGTATGATTGGTTATCTTTGCAAGTCTCTTTGAATTATCAGTTTGGTTTGGCCTACTAGATTGATCTTTCTTGCAATGGGAGAAGTGCTTAGCTTTGGGTTCAATCTTGCGGTGTCCTTTCCCAGTGACAGTAGGGGCAGCAAGGAACGTATTGTATTGTTGCCATCGAGGATAACAAGATGTTTTTTTTATCATATTGCATGAATTTATCCCTCTACATCATGTCATCTTGCTTAAAGCGTTACTCTGTTCTTTTGAACTTAATACTCTAGATGCGTGCTGGATAGCGATCGATGTGTGGAGTAATAGTAGTAGATGCAGGCATGAGTCGGTCTACTTGTCTCGGACGTGATGCCTATATACATGATCATACCTAGATATTCTCATAACTATGCTCAATTCTGTCAATTGCTCAACAATAATTTGTCTACCCACCGTGAACACTTATGCTCTTGAGAGAAGCCACTAGTGAAACATATGGCCCCCGGGTCTATCTTCATCATATTAATCTTCCAACTCTTAGTTATTTCCTTTGCTTTTTTACTTTGCTTTTATTTATTTTGCATCTTTATCATAAAAATACCAAAAATATTATCTTATCATATCTATCAGATCTCACTCTCGTAAGTGACCGTGAAGGGATTGACAACCCCTTATCGCGTTGGTTGCGAGGATTTATTTGTTTTGTGCAGGTGCGAGGGACTCGCGCGTATCCTCCTACTGGATTGATACCTTGGTTCTCAAAAACTGAGGGAAATACTTACTCTACTTTGTTGTATCACCCTTTCCTCTTCAAGGGAAAACCAACGCAGTCCTCAAGAGGTAGTAAGAAGGATTTCTGGCGCCGTTGCCGGGGAGGTCTACGCAAAAGTCAACATACCAAGTACCCATCACAAACCCTTATCTCCTGCATTACATTATTTTCCATTTGCCTCTCGTTTTCGTCTCCCCCACTTCACCCTTGCCGTTTTATTCGCCCTCTCTCTCTATCCTCCCTCTCTTTCTCTATTTGCCTCTTTTTGCCCGTTTCTCGTTTGCTTGTGTGGTGGATTGCTTGTCACGATGGCTCAAGATAACACTAAATTGTGTGACTTTACCAATACCAACATCAATGATTTTATTAGCACTTCGATTGCTCCTCTTACCGATGCTGAATCTTGTGAAATTAATGCTGCCTTACTGAATCTTGTCATGAAAGATCCGTTTTCCGGCCTTCCAAGTGAAGATGTCGCTACCCATCTAAAAGCTTCGTTGATTTGTGTGATATGCAAAAGAATAAATATGTTGATAATGATATTGTTAAATTGAAGCCATTTCCTTTTTCGCTTAGAGATCGTGCTAAATCTTGGTTTTCGTCTTTGGCTAAAAATAGTATTGATTCGTGGAATAAGTGCAAAGATGTTTTTATCTCTAAGTATTTCCCTCCCGCTAAGATCATCTCTCTTAGAAACGATATTATGAATTTTAAGCAACTTGATCATGAACATGTTGCACAAGCTTGGGAGTGGATGAAATGAATGATACGTAATTTCCCTACTCATGGTTTGAATTTGTGGATGATTATACAAAAATTTTATGCCGGATTGAATTTTGCTTCTAGAAATCTTTTAGATTCGGCCGCGGGAGGCACTTTTATGGAAATCACTTTGGGAGAAGCTACTAAAATCCTAGATAATATTATGGTTAATTATTCTCAATGGCACACTGAAAGATCTACTAATAAGAAAGTGCATGCGATAGAAGAAATTAATGTTTTGAGTGGAAAGATGGATGAACTTATGAAATTATTTAATAATAAAATTGTTTCTTCTGATCCTAATGATATGCATTTGTCTACTTTGATTGAGAATAATAATGAATCTATGGATGTGAATTTTGTTGGTAGGAACAATTTTGATAACAACGCATATAGAGGAAACTTTAATCCTAGGCCTTATCCTAGCAATTCCTCTAATAATTATGGTAATTCCTACAACAATTCTTATGGAAATTATAATAAGATGCCCTCTGATTTTGAATCTAATATTAAATAATTTATTACTTCGCAAAAGAATTTCAATGCTTTGATTGAAGAAAAATTGCTTAAGATTGATGAGTTGGCTAGGAACGTTGATAGAATTTCTCTTGATATTTATTCTTTGAAACTTAGATCTATTCCACCTAAGAATGATATCAATGAGTCTCTCAAATCCATGAGAATTTCCATTGATGAGTGCAAAGAAAGAACCACTAGGATGCGTGCTAAGAAAGATTCCTTTATAAGAGTGTGTTCTTCTAGTTTCCATGATAGTAAAGATGAAGATCTAAAGGTTATTTATGTGTCCCCTATTAAATCTTTGTTTTGCAATATTAATCTTGATAATGATGGGATTGAATATGATCCACCTTTACATAGACGGCGTTCCAAAAATTCAAAGTTTTTAGATCTTGATGCTAAATTCGATAAAAGTGGGATTGAAGAGATCAAAACTGTAGATGTTAATGAACCTACTATTTTGGATTTGAAGGAATTTAATTATGATAATTGCTCTTTGATAGATTGTGTTTCCTTGTTGCAATCCTTGCTAAATTCTCCTCATGCTTATAGTCAAAATAAAGCTTTTACCAAACATATCGTTGATGCTTTGATGCAATCTTATGAAGAAAAACTTGAGTTGGAAGTTTCTATCCCTAGAAAACTTTCTGATGAGTGGGAACCAACTATTAAAATTAAAATTAAAGATTATTAATGTTATGCTTTGTGTGATTTGGGTGCTAGTGTTTCCACGATACCAAAGACTTTGTGCGATTTGCTAGGTTTCTGTGATTTTGATGATTGCTCTCTAAACTTGCACCTTGCGGATTCCACTATTAAGAAACCTATGGGAAGAATTAATGATGTTCTTATTGTTGCAAATAGGAACTATGTGACTGTAGATTTTATTGTTCTTGACATAGATTGCAATCCTTCATGTCCTATTATTCTTGGTAGACCGTTCCTTAGAACGATTGGTGCAATTATTGATATGAAGGAAGGAAATATTAGATTTCAATTTCCGTTAAGGAAAGGCATGGAACACTTTCCTAGAAATAAAATCAAATTACCTTATGAATCTATTATGAGAGCTACTTATGGATTGCCTACCAAAGATGGCAATACCTAGACCTATCCTTGCTTTTTATGCCTAACTAGGGGCGTTAAACGATCGTGCTTGTTGGGAAGCAACCCAATTTTATTTTTATTCCTTGCTTTTTGCTCCTGTTTATTAATAAATAATTTATCTAGGCTCTGTTTTGGCTATGTTTTTTGTGTTTAATTAGTGTTTGTGCCAAGTAGAACCGTTGGGAAGATTTGGGGAAAGTCTTGTTAATCTTGCAGTAAAAAAGAGAAACTTTAGCGCTCACGAGAACTGCTGCCATTTTTATTTGAAAAGTGATATTTAGTTAATTATTTTTGAAGATGATTAATAGATAAATTCCTCACGTCAAGAAATTTATTTTAGAATTTTTGGGATTCCAGATCTGGCTCTAGCTACAGATTACTACAGACTGTTCTGTTTTTGACAGATTCTGTTTTTCATGTGTTGTTTGCTTATTTTGATGAATCTATGGATAGTAAAATAGTTTATAAACCATAGAGAAGTTGTGATACATTAGTTTTAACACCAATATAAATAAAGAATGAGTTGATTACAGTACCTTGAAGTGGTATTTTGTTTTCTTTTGCTAACGGAGCTCACGAGATTTTCTACTTTATGTTTTGTGTTGTGAAGTTTTCAAGTTTTGGGTAAGGATTTGATGGACTATGGAACAAGGAGTGGAAAGAGACTAAGCTTGGGGATGCCCAGGGTACCCCCAAGATAATCTAAGGACACCTAAAACGCAAAGCTTGGGGATGCCCCGGAAGGCACCCCCTCTTTCGTCTACTTCTATCGGTAACTTTACTTGGAGCTATATTTTTATTCACCACATGATATGTGTTTTGCTTGGAGCGTCTTGTATGATTTGAGTCTTTGCTTTTTAGTTTACCACAGTAATCTTTGCTGTACACACCTTTTGAGAGAGACACACATGGTTCGTAAATTATTAGAATACTCTATGCGAATCACGTATATCTTTTGAGTTATATAGTTTTGGTCTAGTACTTCACTTATATATTTTAGAGCACAATGGTGGATTTGTTTTATAGAAACTATTGATCTCTCATGCTTGACTTAGATTATTTTGAGAGTCTTAAATAGCTCTGTAATTTTCTTAAATAATCCTAATATGCTAGGAATACAAGATTAATAATAAAATTCTCTTATGAGTGTGTTGAATACTACGAGAAGTTTGATACTTGATAATTGTTTTGAGATATGGAGATGGTGATATTAGAGTCATGCTAGTTGAGTAGTTGTGAATTTGAGAAATACTTGTGTTAAAGTTTGTGATTCCCGTAGCATGCACGTATGGTGAACCGTTATGTGATGAAGTCGGAGCATGATTTATTTATTGATTGTCTTCCTTATGAGTGGCGGTCGGGGACGAGCGATGGTCTTTTCCTACCAATCTATCCCTCTAGGAGCATGCGTGTAATACTTTACTTTGATAACTTGTAGATTTTTGCAATAAGTATATGAGTTCTTTATGACTAATGTTGAGGCCATGGATCATACACACTCTCACCCTTCCACCATTGCTAGCTTATCTAATACCGCGCACCTTACGCCGGTATCATACACCCACCATATACCTTCCTCAAAACAGCCACCATACCTACCTATCATGGCATTTCCATAGCCATTCCGAGATATATTGCCATGCAACTTTCCACCGTTCCGTTCACTATGACACGCTCCATCCTTGTCAGATTGCTTTGCATGACTATGTAGTTGACATTGTATTTGCGGCAAAGCCACCGTTCATAATTCTTTCATACATGTCACTCTTGATTCATTGCATATCCCGGTACACCGCCGTCAGCATTCACATATAGTCATATTTTTTTCTAAGTATTGAGTTATAATTGTTGAGTTGTAAGTAAATAAAAGTGTGATGATCATCATTATTAGAGCATTGTCCCAAGTGAGGAAAGGATGATGGAGACTATGATTCCCCCACAAGTCGGGATGAGACTCCGGACGAAAAATAAAAAATAAGAAAAATGAAAAAGAGGCCATAAAAGAGAGAGAGAGAAAAGGCCCAAATAAAAAAATAGAAAAATGAGAGAAAAAGAGAGAAGGGACAATGCTACTATCCTTTTACCACATTTGTGCTTCAAAGTAGCACCATGATCTTCATGATAGAGAGTCTCCTATGTTATCACTTTCATATACTAGTGGGAATTTTTCATTATAGAACTTGGCTTGTATATTCCAATGATGGGCTTCCTCAAATTGCCCTAGGTCTTTGTGAGCAAGCGAGTTGGATGCACACCCACTTAGTTTCTTTTTGAGCTTTCATACACTTATAGCTCTAGTGCATCCATTGCATGGCAATCCCTACTCACTCACATTGATATCTATTGATGGGCATCTCCATAGCCCATTGATACGCCTAGTTGATGTGAGACTATCTTCTCCCTTTTTTTGTCTTCTCCACAACCACCATCCTATTCCACATATAGTGCTATGTCCATGGCTCACGCTCATGTATTGTGTGAAGATTGAAAAAGTTTGAGAATGTCAAAAGTATGAAACAATTTCTTGGCTTGTCATCGGGGTTGTGCATGATTTAAATACTTTGTGTGGTGAAGATAGAGCATAGCCAGACTATACGATTTTGTAGGGATAACTTTCTTTGTCCATGTTATTTTGAGAATACATAATTGCTTAGTTAGTATGCTTGAAGTATTATTATTTCTATGTCAATATTGAACTTTTGTCTTGAATCTTTTGGATTTGAATATTCATACCACAATTAAGAAGAATTACATTGAAATTACCTAGTAGAATTCCACATCAAAAATTCTGCTTTTTATCATTTACCTACTCGAGGACGAGCAGGAATTAAGCTTGGGGATGCTTGATACGTCTCCAACGTATCTATAATTTTTGATTGCTCCATGCTATATTATCTTCTGTTTTGGACATTATTGGGCTTTATTATACACTTTTATATTATTTTTGGGACTAACCTACTAACCGGAGGCCCAACCCAGAATTGCTGTTTTTTTGCCTATTTTAGGGTTTCAAAGAAAAGGAATATCAAACAGAGTCCAAACGGAATGAAACCTTCGGGAACGTGATTTTTGGAACGAACAAGATCTAGGAGACTTGGACCCTACGTCAAGCAACCAATAGGGAAGCCACGAGGTAGGGGGCGCGCCTCCCCCCCATAAGCGCACCCTCCACCCTCGTGGGCCCCCTGTTGCTCCACCGACGTACTCCTTCCTCCTATATATACCTACGTACCCCAAACGATCAAACACGGAGCCAAAACTCTAATTCCACCGCCGTAACTTTTTGTATCCACGAGATCCCATCTTGGGGCCTGTTTCGGAGCTCCGCCGGAGGGGGCATCGATCATGGAGGGCTTCTACATCAACACCATAGACTCTCCGATGAAGTGTGAGTAGTTTACTTCAGACCTTCCGGTCCATAGTTATTAGCTAGATGGCTTCTTATTTCTTTTTGGATCTCAATACAAAGTTCTCCCCCTCTCTTGTGGAGATCTATTTGATGTAATCTTCTTTTGCGGTGTGTTTGTTGAGACCGATAAATTGTGGGTTTATGATCAAGTTTATCTATGAACAATGTTTGAATCTTCTCTGAATTCTTTTATGTATGATTGGTTATCTTTGCAAGTCTCTTCGAATTATCAGTTTGGTTTGGCCTACTAGATTGATCTTTCTTGCAATGGGAGAAGTGCTTAGCTTTGGGTTCAATCTTGCGGTGTCCTTTCCCAGTGACAGTAGGGGCAGCAAGGCACGTATTGTATTTTTGCCATCGAGGATAACAAGATGGTTTTTTATCATATTGCATGAATTTATCCCTCTACATCATGACATCTTGCTTAAAGCGTTACTCTGTTCTTATGAACTTAATACTCTAGATGCATGCTGGATAGCGGTCGATGTGTGGAGTAATAGTAGTAGATGCAGGCATGAGTCGGTCTACTTGTCTCGGACGTGATGCCTATATACATGATCATACCTAGACATTCTCATAACTATGCTCAATTCTGTCAATTGCTCAACAGTAATTTGTCTACCCACTATGAACACTTATGCTCCTGAGAGAAGCCACTAGTGAAACCTATGGCCCCCGGGTCTATCTTCATCATATTAATCTTCCAACACTTAGTTATTTCCTTTGCTTTTATTTTAATTTCCATCTTTATCATAAAAATACCAAAAATATTATCTTATCATATCTATCAGATCTCACTCTCGTAAGTGATCGTGAAGGGATTGACAACCCCTTATCGCGTTGGTTGCGAGGATTTATTTGTTTTGTGCAGGTGCGAGGGACTTGGGTGTAGCCTCCTACTGGATTGATACCTTGGTTCTCAAAAATTGAGGGAAATACTTATGCTAATTTGCTGCATCACCCTTTCCTCTTCAAGGGAAAACCAACACAGTGCTCAAGAGGTAGCAACTTGGTGCAAAGAATTGGCTAGCATGAGGGAGAAAGGCAAGCTCAGCATGTTGAATGATCCATGACAATATACTTTATTTCAGATATAAGAAAACATAACCCATTAAGTTGTCTTCCTTGTCCAACATCAACCTTTTAACATGTCATATTTTAATGAGTGGTCACAATTGCAAAAGATGTCCAAGATAGTATATTTATATGTGAAATCTCTCTTCCCTCAATATTCTTTCATGAATTGTTCAAGTGACCAATACAATGTTTGTTAACCTTCAATAAATTTACCAAATCTACTTCTAATATGTCAAGTCATTACTCCCCATGGGATAAGAATATGAAACATATATAATTTCAGAATTATTATATTCAATTCATTCAACCATTTACTCATAAGATATATGTGAAGCACGTGAATGAATAACAAACTACTCCGAAAGATATGAGTGAAGATCAATGAGTAGTTAAAATTATTTAGCCATGTGAAGACTCTCCCATTTATAATTTCAGATCTTGATACTTTATTCAAACAGCAAGCAAAAACAAAATAAAATTACATCTAAGAATAGCAAACATCATGTGAAGAAGCAAAAACTTAGGATCAACCGATACTAACCGATAGTTGTTGAAGAAGAAAGGTGGGATGCCAACCGGGGCATCCCCAAGCTTAGACGCTTGAGACTTCTTGAAATGTTATCTTGGGATGCCTTGGGCATCCCCAAGCTTGAACTTTTGTGTCTCCTTAATTCCTCTAATCTCACGGTCTCCCTAAATCTCAAAAGCTTCATCCACACAAAACTCAACAAGGACTCGTGAGATAAGTTAGTATAAACCAATGCAAAAAAAAACCTTATCATACTCTTCTGTAGAAAATCAGTAAAATTATTAATCAACATTGCATACTAAATGCCTCCGCATATTTAATAGTCCTATCCTCAAATAGAATCATTAAACAAGCAAACATATGCAAACAATGCAAACATAACAGCAATCTGCCTAAACAGGACAGTCTGTAAAGAATGCAGAAAGATCCATAATTCCCGAGCTCCAAAAATTATGAAAGAAAATTCCCACTGTAGTAAATTTACCAGCGCTTATTATGCAAAACGTTTCAACATTTTATCACATTTTAAATTTTCTAGGGAATTTTTGCAACAGTGGTAAACTTTCTATTTTTGAACAGAAACATGTAGACTTGTAAAATAGGCATAGTAAAGGCTATCAATGCCACTTTTATTGAAATAAAAGATGAAAAACATTGTCCTAAATAACAGCAAGAAAATCCTAACAAAATAAATTGACGCTCCAAGCAAAACACATATCATGTGGTGAATAAAAATATAGCTCCAAGTAAAGTTACCGATGGACGAAGACGAAAGAGGGGATGCTATCCGGGGCATCCCCAAGCTTAGGCTCTTGGTTGTCCTTGAATATTTCCTTGGGGTGCCTTGGGCATCCCCAAGCTTAGGCTCACGCCACTCCTTATTCCATAGTCCATCGAATCTTTACCCAAAACTTGAAAACTTCACCACACAAAAAATTTCACCTTTACTTCTCCGTCTTTTCTTTTTCTTCTTCACATTATGTGTGGGTTCAATCCTATTTTTGGAGCTCCTTATTGATGAGATTGGTTGGATAGAAGGATCCTCCTCATTACCTGATTCATCATAAGAAATAATAGGAGGATATTGGGAAGTCTCTTCCCTTTCATTAGTATTCTCTTCATCTTCTATTTGTTTTCTTTTCTTTATGTAATTGGCAATATAAGGATTTTCAATGCAATTCACCGCACAATACATAAACATTTCTTCTAGATCAATATCGAGGAATTTCTCAAGGTTATATTCTGGAATATGCTTAGTTATACGTTTCATTTCTTCATAACCCAAAAGCAAACTAAGTTCATTATGATGTGCAAGGGAAATCAAATCATCACAATTTTTGGACATGATACGATCATGGAACAATTTACATCGGAGATTTAAATGACCATGCTCATTGCAAAGTTCACAAGTATGGTGAAGAAATTTTAAATTTTTAGCACAAACATCTAGCCTCTCTTGCAACCACTTAGTTTCCAAATACTTATGCCTCTTGGAAAATCTATCTTCCCTATTTGGTGTGCAGTTGCAAACTCTATGCACTCCACAAAAGTTGGCATGCTTATAAGAGACATTTTCATCATGACTAGTGCAATCATCATTAGTACTATGGATATTCAAGGAGTTCATACTAACAACATTGCAATCATGCTCATCATTCAAAGATTTAGTGCCAAACATTTTAGAGACCTCTTCTTCGAGCATTTGAGCACAATTTTCCTTTCCATCATTCTCACGAAAAATATTAAAAAGAGGAAGCGTATGAGG
Source organism: Triticum dicoccoides (assembly GCF_002162155.2). Taxonomy (NCBI): domain Eukaryota; kingdom Viridiplantae; phylum Streptophyta; class Magnoliopsida; order Poales; family Poaceae; genus Triticum; species Triticum dicoccoides. The sequence goes on from NC_041382.1 coordinate 436,221,263, forward strand.
CAAACTCAATTCCATTTTTTTGTAATTTTATTTTATAAACTAAACTAGTGATAAAACAAGAAACTAAAATATTCGATTGCAAGATCTAAAGATATACCTTCAAGCGCTAACCTCCCCGGCAACGGCGCCATAAAAGAGCTTGATGTCTACTACGCAACCTTCTTCTTGTAGACGTTGTTGGGCCTCCAAGTGCAGAGGTTTGTAGGACAGTAGCAAATTTCCCTCAAGTGGATGACCTAAGGTTTATCAATCCGTGGGAGGCGTAGGTTGAAGATGGTCTCTCTCAAACAACCCTACAACCAAATAATAAAGAGTCTCTTGTGTCCCCAACACACCCAATACAATGGTAAATTGTATAGGTGCACTAGTTCGGCGAAGAGATCGTGATACAAGTGCAATATGGATAGTAGATAAAGGTTTTTGTAATCTGAAAAATATAAAAACAGCAAGGTAACTAATGATAAAAGTGAGCACAAACGGTATTGCAATGCGTTGAAACAAGCCCTAGGGTTCATAATTTCACTAGTGCAAGTTCCCTCAACAATGATAACATAATTGGATCATATAACTATCCCTCAACATGCAACAAAGAGTCACTGCAAAGTCACTAATAGTGGAGAACAAACAAAGAGATTATGGTAGGGTACGAAACCACCTCAAAGTTATCCTTTCTGATCGATCTATTCAAGAGTCCGTAGTAAAATAACATGAGGCTATTCTTTCCGTTGAATCTATCATAGAGTTTGTACTAGGACAACACCTTAAGACACAAATCAACCAAAACCCTAATGTCACCTAGATACTCCAATGTCACCTCAAGTATCCGTGGGTATGATTATACGATATGCATCACACAATCTCAGATTCATCTATTCAAGCAACACAAAGAACTTCAAAGAGTGCCCCAGAGTTTCTACCGGAGAGTCAAGACGAAAACGTGTGCCAACCCCTATGCATAAGTTCACGTGGTCACGGAACTCGCAAGTTGATCACCAAAACGTACATCAAGTGGATCACCTCCTATGAGACCTGTGTCATCGGACCCTTGGATCCGTCCCCGGCCACAGGCTCCGAACCGCTTGTGTCCGTGCCTATCAAATCTGATTGGGCACCGATCATGGAGTTTACCTCCGCGGATATCTTTCATCACTCGCCCTGGGCGACATGCTAAATTCATTGAGGTCTCTCTCCTTGTCAGGAGACCCTTGGCCGAACTATGTCTGGCTTGAGTGGGAGGCGGGCGACGAAGAAATTCATTTTCCACCCACCACCCACTTAATAGCCACTGTCGACGACTTAACCGACATGCTTGATTTCGGCTCCGAAGACATCGACGGTATGGATGACGATGCAGGAGAAGAACAGGAACCACCGCCCACAGGGCGCTGGACAACCACCTCATCATATGATGTATATATGGTGGACACCCCCAAAGAAAGTGATGGCAATAAGGCAACAGAGGATAATCCCCTCGAGAAGCAATCTAAGCACCGGCGTCATCGACGCCGCTCTAAGCCCCGCCATAGCAAAAGCAGCAATACCGGCACAAGAGGCAATAACACTGCGAATAGTGCTGAAGATGAAGACAATCCCCTCCAGCCAGGCTTCGAGTGGGAGGATGGGCAAGCCAGCCCTAAGGAACAGGCGACAACGGAGAATAGAGGATGATAATTACATGCCCCTCTCTAAAGATGAGGTGAGCCTCGGCGATGAATAATTCATCGTGCCTGAGGATCCCGTCGAGCAGGAGCACTTCAAGAGCCGGCTTATAGCCACAACAAAAAGCCTGAAGAAAAAGCAGCAGTAGCTTCAAGCTGATCAAGATCTGCTAGCGGATAGATGGACCAAGGTCCTGGCAGCCGAGGAATACGAACTCGAGCGCCCAACCAAAAGTTACCCAAAGCGCAAGATTCTACCCCAACTCGAGGATGAAGCATTAAAGCCTACACTACTAGCGTATGACGCGACTGACCGGCCACCCCATGGCCTAGACAAAGCGGCGTATCAGCCCGAAGTCCAGCCCGCACCCCGTTGCCAGTCAAACAAAAACACCAAGGCTCGGGGCTACATGCAGGACCTGCGAGACGTATTGGAAAACAAAGTAGGACATACAAGATCGATCTATGGATCACGGAGGCGCGCCCCAACGCGTGACGACGACCGTCACGCCGGATATACTAAAAGCAAATCCGGCTGGGCCGAATACAGCAGACAAGACTCGTATGAACTGTGTCGTGATATAGCCTGGCACAGAGGCGCCGCACACCCCCTATGGTTCACTGATGAAGTAATGGATCATGAATTCCCCGAAGGGTTTAAACTCGTGAACATTGAATCATATGATGGTACTACAGACCCCGCGGTATGGATAGAGGATTTCTTCCTCCACATTCACATGGCCCGCGGGGATGATCTACACACCATCAAGTATCTCCCACTAAAACTCAAAGGGCCGGCTCGGCATTGGCTGAATAGCTTGCCGGCAAACTCCATCAGAAGTTGGGAGAACCTGGCAGACGCATTTCTGGACAACTTCCAGGGCACTTATGTGCGACCACCGGATGCTGATGATTTAAGTCACATAATCCAACTGCCCGGAGTGGATGACCTAAGGTTTATCAATCCGTGGGAGGCGTAGGTTGAAGATGGTCTCTCTCAAATAACCCTGCAACCAAATAACAAAGAGTCTCTTGTGTCCCCAACACACCCAATGCAATGGTAAATTTTATAGGTGCACTAGTTCGGCGAAGAGATGGTGATACAAGTACAATATGGATAGTAGATAAAGGTTTTTGTAATATGAAAATATAAAAACAGCAAGGTAACTAATGATAAAAGTGAGCATAAATGGTATTGCAATGCGTTGAAACAAGGCCTCGGGTTCATACTTTCACTAGTGCAAGTTCCCTCAACAATAATAACATAATTGGATCTTATAACTATCCCTCAACATGCAACAAAGAGTCACGCCAAAGTCACTAATAGCGGAGAACAAACGAAGAGATTATGGTAGGGTACGAAACAACCTCAAAGTTATCATTTCTAATCGATCGATCTATTCAAGAGTCCGTAGTAAAATAACAGGAGGCTAGTCTTTCCGTTCAATCTATCATAGAGTTCGTACTAGGATAACACCTTAAGACACAAATCAACCAAAACCCTAATGTCACCTAGATACTCCAATGTCACCTCAAGTATCCGTGGGTATGATTATACGATATGCATCACACAATCTCAGATTCATCTATTCAACCAACACAAAGAACTTCAAAGAGTGCCCCAGAGTTTCTACCGGAGAGTCAAGACGAAAACGTGTGCCAACCCCTATGCATAAGTTCACGACGTCACGGAACTCGCAAGTTGATCACCAAAACATACATCAAGTGGATCACATGATATCCAATTGTCACCACAGATAAGCACGTGGAATACATACATCAAGTGTTGTCAAATCCTTAAAGACTCAATGCGATAAGATAACTTCAAAGGGAAAACTCAATTCATCACAAGTGAGTAGAGGGGGAGAAACATCATAAGATCCAAATATAATAGCAAAGCTCACGATACATAAACATCGTACCATCTCAAGAACACGAGAGAAAGAGAGAGAGATCAAGCACATAGCTACTGGTACATACCCTCAGCCCCGAGGGTGAACTGCTCCCTCCTCGTCACGGAGAGCGCCGGGATGATGAAGATGACCACCGGAGAGGGATTCCTCCCTCCGACAGGGTGCCAGAACGGGTCTAGATTGGTTTTCGGTGGCTACAGAGGCTTCTGGCGGCGGAACTCCCAATCTATTTTTTCCCCGATGTTTTTAGGGTATATGGATATATATAGGCGAAATAAGTCGGTCAGGGGAGCCAGAGGGGCCCACAAGGGTGGGGGCACGCCCTGGGGGGTAGGGCGCGCCCCCCTGCCTCGTAGCTTCCTCGAAGCTTCCCCGACGTCTACTCCAAGTCTCCTGGATTGCTTCTATTCCAAAAATAACTCTCCCGAAGGTTTCATTCTGTTTGGACTCCGTTTGATATTCCTTTTCTTCGAAACACTGAAATAGGCAATAAAACAACATTTTGGGCTGGGCCTCCGGTCAATAGGTTAGTCCCAAAAATAATATAAAAGTGTATAATAAAGCCCATAAACATCCAAAACAGATAAATATAATAGCATGAATACTTCATAAATTATAGATACGTTGGAGACGTATCAATAGCGAACGTTCGTTCGTTAGTCTTTTTATTTTATATTATTTTCGGCCAGGGACCTATCCACCGCCAGCCCCTAATTTTCAAATGCTCGTTACTTTTTAACTGTTCGTCCAAATCTAGTGAAACCAACGCCAAAATCTTTGTCTCGAACCCCTCTTTACAGTTAATCAACTTGAACATGGTTTTGACAAATTAAAGTTTGGTTGCAAGTAAATTTGAATTCGAACCTGTTTTGATCGTAGTTTGAGTTTTGTAGCTCCGATTTGATTTATTCTTTTTGCAAATCAAAGCACTTCAGTCAAACTTTTAGTTTGGACTTTCTTATCTGAGTTTTACCCTTGCATCTCTGCTTGTGTGCTTATGTATGCTATTGTTTGTTTACGAGAGAATTTCCAGAGTGTGAAGCGTGCTACTATGAGTCTCTAGGGTTTGTGGATCGTCAGCAAGGCAAGTAACACTTTGATCATACCTCTTATTACCTAGTTTTATGCATTAGTCTCAATCCTCAAACACTGCATGGTTAGGACTTGAATACTTGTGGGTACCGGGAAGTAGTGATGAGGTAGTACCTATTGCCTTTATTTTCGAACCCTAGGAGTTACTTCTACGTTATGCTTATATTGCTATGCTATGCTCGTAGACGTGGTTTGGCTTGAGTGATCCATAACAGGTGAGAGTTTTAGTTAATGGTTAAACTTAAGGTGGCTACTTTAATACACATCTGGGTGGATTGGTTGAGGCACCATGGAGCACCCAGTGGTTGTCTGGACACCTGGAGCAATCCAGTGTTGTCCTGGGATATCCCGGAGTATCCGTGTGATCATCCTACAGTTTGCCACCCAGTCTCAAAGGGATCATTAGATTATTCATGCTGGAAACTTCCGTGTGCAGCCTCAAGCCATTATGGTTGTGGCATAGTTGACTAAGTTGTGTGACCTCTTTCAGTGGTAGACTAGCAGATGTATGGGATGTAGGTGGTACTGCCTACCCAGAGTAAAGAGTTAATGCTTCTGAAAGACTGTGTCTCAGTCATCCGTTTCTCAAACACCATGTAGTGTGAGAAATCCAACGGAGGAGATCAAGTCTTGTGGGGAAAAATGCGCAAACCTCTGCAGTGTATAAACTAATCATGGTTAGCCGTGTCCCTAGTTATGGACATCTTGAGTATATAGTACTTGAATTATTGATTTGATCTCATCGCTCTATTAATTAATTTGTTGGGTTGATGATTATTAATTTGGGATTGAGTTGGCGGAACCTTCTCAATGTTTTCAACAAACTTTGTAGTAAATAAAATTTATTCCTTTGTTGTAGGGAAAAACTAGCTTTCTGCAAAAAATTACCATAGAGCCTCCACCAGCCAAATATGCATATAGTTATAGCTGTTACATGTTCATTACTCTAGAGTGTTATTTTGCCAGCATATTCCATGTATTGACCCGTTTCGGGCTGCAACGTATTATGTTGCAGACTTTTCAGAGGAAGAGTAAGGTGCGCTAGGTCGTTGTTTTGCACTCAACTATGCCGTTGGAGTTGATGGACTCGCTTTACCTTCGAAGCCTTCCGCTGTTATCTTCATTAGATGGCCTTCATCCATATTATTGTAATAAGTACTCTCTTTTGAGATATTCGATGTAATAAGTGTGTGATTGCAACTCTGTTATAAATCCTTCAAGTACTGTGTGTGTCAGCATTATTGATCCAGGGAGGACCCTTATGCACAGAGATTTAACCGTTTGAGGTCGGACCGCTACAAGATGGTATCAGAGCACACGCTGACTATAGGACGTGACCACTAAGATGAGCCATAGGTCACTCTTCTCTACTCATTTCTGACTCTTCTCCACTTTCCACTCTATAGATGGCGAATTCAAGGAACAAGTTTGCTCAACCGGATGAAGACACCCCTTTTGGACGGCACTTGAAGGAAGTCACTAGATACCTGAACATCGGAATACCAAGCTTCACCGGGACCTACACCGCCACTCTACCGGAAGAAGAGCGTTGGACCATTCGAGTACATGTTCCAGGAAGAACATTCATACCAGTGACTGAGCCCATAGAGTTTTCCTTCTATGCACCAACCTAGAGTCTAGGAAAGAGCATGGCAGCTCACATCGCCATGGGATGCATCAGCGAAGTTTACCGCAAGGATCTTAAGGACACCATCTACCAGATATGTGGACGCCGAGATGAGCAATGGGAGATGATTTGCACCAGGAAGGACAAGTCCATTGCAACCTACATCCAGGAGTTAAACCAACACATTCATCGACAGGAGAACCAGATGTGCACCAACATGATAGACCTGAAGAAGGTGATGACCAGGAACATGGAGCTAGAAGAGGAACTCAAGTCTACACGCGTTGGCTATGAAGAGGAAATTGCAGTTCTACTAGAGAAGAATGATGACCTGAAGAAGAAGCTAGGAGTATTCATGGGAGACCCCGCACAAGGAGGAGATGACAATCATCCCGAGGACTACATCATCATCAACGACACCGACTCCGACCATGATAGTGATGATGACTATGAAGACGAAGCTGGAGCAGATATCATGGAATCTTATTCCGATCATAATTTTTAGTTGACCACCATACTATCAGTAGTATACCCCCATGTATATAGAATAGTCCGAGTACTATGTAATGGTAGCTAGATCAATTGTATGCCCTTGTTTGAATTGAGTGGTGTGATATGAATGTGTGTTTGCCTCATGTGCATATGGGTAGTGATTTCTCCTTAGACCCCACTCTATTCTAATCTCTCCCCTCTAAACCTATCAGATGCCTCCGAGACGTGACCCCGGATTTGTTTTCCCACTAGAGCTCACCCAGCTGATCCAACATCAGAATGCCTTGATGCAGTTACTAGTTCAGAACCAAGGCAACAACAACAACAACAACAACAACAACAACAACCCACCGCCACCACCTCCAGTTGACAACTTAGCCCATTTTCCAAGGTTGAATCCGTCGGTGTTTTCCAGTAGCACCGAGCCAATTGTTGCTGATGACTGGCTCCACATGATTGGAAGGGAGTTGACCACCGTAGGTTGCACAGATGCTGAGAAGGTGCACTTTGCCGCACATCAATTGGATGGACCAGAAGCCTCATGGTGGGAGAATTACACAGTCACTTTTCCCATAGCCAATATCACTTGGGATCAGTTTCAGCAAGCTTTTCGCACATCCCATGTCTCTACAGGAGCTATGAGCATGAAGAAGCATGACTTTTGCAACTTACGCCAGGGAAATCGTACTATGAGGCAGTACGTGGATGAGTTTAGTAAGTTAGGTCGCTATGCCCCAGATGATGTGGCCACAGATGCCGTGAAGCAGGAGAAGTTTATGGAAGGGCCGAATGATGAGCTGAGCATGTAGTTGATGGTGGAAACATTCAATAACTACCAGGATTTGGTAGATAGGGCCCTAATGATTGAAGGCAAGCTGCAACAGATAGAGAGCCGCAAAAGGAAGTATGGACAAGGGAAGTATAATTTTGGAGCTCAGGAGAAGCCTCATTTTACCCCGAACTCGGGAGGACACACTCATAGTCATGGAGGCCATCCCCACAATGGAGGGAGTTCGCATAATCACAGTGACCCCAAGAATGGGAATGGGAATGGAGGAAGCAATAGACAGAACCGTTCCAACCCAGCAACACCCGCCAGGAAGGATTTAAGTCACATTACTTGTTTCAAGTGCGGGAATACTGGACACTACGCCACTGAATGTCCTGAAGCAAAGAATGGAAATGGAAACTCTGGTAAGAAGCCCAATCCCTTTACCAGAGGTCAGGTGAACCACATCAACATGGACGAGGTTGAAGATCAGCCTGACGCAGTGATCGATAAGTTTTTGATTAAGTCATTTACCGCACTCGTTCTTTTTGATACTGGTGCATCACATTCATACATATCAAGGGGATTTGTGGACAAGTTTAAATTCCCAACCATAGACCTTAGGTCACCCATGTTAGTAAGTTCGCCAGGAGCAAAGTATATGGCCAGCCGATGGTGTGATCGGTTACCCTTAACCATTGGCAGTAATGTTTTCCCCTCAGACCTAATAATTTTGGTGTCCCAAGGATTGGATATAATATTAGGCATGGATTGGTTATCGAAGTATGGAGGAAACATCGACTGTGCTAGTAAGTCAATTTTACTCACCACCCCGGAGGGAAAAAGGATCAAGTATGTGTCTAGGCATGCGCCAAGGAGAACTCAAGTAAATTCTCTCTCGGGAGTTGTTCAAGAAGAAGTGCATGTAGTCAAGTACTACCTGGATGTATTTCCTGATGAACTACCAGGCATGCCACCAGATCGAGACATTGAGTTGTTGATAGAGCTGTTGCCAGGCATCTGACCGATATCAAAGAGACCGTATCAGATGCCTGCAAATGATCTAGAGGAAATTAAGAAGCAGATTAAAGAGTTATTGGAGAAAGGCTACATTCGATGAAGTTCATCACCGTGGGGAGCCCCAGTGCTCTTGGTAGAGAAGAAGGATGGATCTTTGAGAATGGTTGTTGATTATCGTGCATTGAATGAAGCGACGATCAAGAACAAGTACCCACTACTGATGATCAATGATTTGTTTGACCACCTGCAAGGAGCTAAATTATTCTCCAAGATCGATCTGCGATCCGGATACCCCCAGTTGAAGATTCAGGAACAAGATATACCTAAGACAACTTTTACCACAAGGTACGGGTTATATGAGTACACGGTCATGTCATTTCGATTGACAAATGCCCCTGCGTATTTCATGAGCATGATGAATAAAGTGTTCATGGAGTTCTTGGATAAATTTGTTGTGGTGTTCATTGATGATATTTTGGTATACTCGAAGAATGAAGAGGAGCACAAGGAGCATTTGCGTTTAGTTCTCGAGAAGCTCAGGGAACATCAGTTGTATGCCAAGTTTAGCAAGTGTGAGTTTTGGTTGAAGGAAGTTTGATTTCTTGGACATGTTATATCAGGAGAAGGTATAGTTGTGGACCCCACCAAGGTTCTGTCTGTAACTGAGTGGTTGGCACCTACCTTAGTTGGGGAGATCCGCAGTTTTCTAGGACTCCCAGGGATATTATCGGAGGTTCATTGACAATTTTTCCAAGATTGCAAAGCCGATGATGGAGTTGTTGAAGAAGGACACTAAGTTTAAATGGACGGATGAATGTGAGGCCAGTTTTCAGGAGTTGAAGAAATGTTTGGTTACAGCCCCAGTGCTGATTCTTCCAGATATAAGCAAGGATTTCCAACTGTATTGCGATGCTTCTCGCTTAGGACTTCGATGAGTACTTATGCAGGACGGAAGAGTTGTTTCATATGCCTCACGACAACTTCGACCTCATGAGTTGAATTATGTTACCCACGATTTGGAGTTAGCAGCCGTAGTGCATGCGCTCAAGACCTGGAGACATTTTCTTATTGGAAACCCATGTGATGTGTACACGGATCACAAGAGTTTGAAGTACATTTTCACGCAGAAGGAGCTGAATCTCAGATAGAGGAGATGGTTGGAGCTTATAAAGGATTATGATATGAAACTGCATTATCACCCAGGGAAGGCCAATGTCGTAGCAGACGCTTTGAGCCGCACGAGTTATGCCAATACCCTTGTAAGCGGAGGATTATCGCATGAGTTAGTTGACGACCTCAAGGAACTTCGTTTGGAGATAGTTCCAAGAGGTTTTGTGGCAACAATGGAGGTGCAGTCTACATTATTGGGAAAGATTCGGAAAGCTCAGAAGGATGATAAGGAAATCGCTGAGATAAAGGAGAAAATGAGCAAGGGAAAAGCCAAGGCTTTCCGTGAGGATGAGCACGAGACCTTATGGTTTGAGGACCGTATATACGTACCCAATAATGTGGAGATCAGAAAGTTAATACTTCAGGAAGCTCATGACTCGCCATACTCGATACACCCCGGAAACACCAAGATGTATTTGGATTTGAAGTAGCATTTTTGCTGGACTGGTATGAAGAAGGACATTGCCGAGTATGTAGCAGTATGTGATGTATGTCAGAGAGTGAAGGCAGAACATCAGAAGCCGACATGATTGCTTCAGCCTATGCCGATACCCGAATGGAAGTGGGACAAGCTTCGCATGGATTTTATCACCGGATTACCCAGGACCCGATCGTGATATGATTCAATCTGGGTAGTACTTGATCGCTCGACCAAGGTAGCTCACTTTATCCCGGTGGAGACCACTTATACAAGCGCAAAGTTGGCCAAGATATATATGACCAGGATCGTATGTCTGCATGGAGTTCCGAGGACCATCGTATCAGATAGAGGGACACAATTTACCTCAAAGTTCAGGAATTAGCTGCACCAGACTTTGAGTACCATGCTAGAGTTCAGTACAACCTTTCATCCGCAGACAGATGGACAGACTGAGAGAGTCAATCATATTCTGGAGGACATGTTGAGAGTTTGTGCGCTAGATTATGTGTAACATCCCAAATTTCCAAATTGGAATGTTATACATAGGTCATTCATGCATATCATATTTTATTGCATTTCGTTTTTGCGGTCCTCGGAATTCTAAGCAACTCAAGGACCCATGGAGAGAGTTGGGGATTTCATTGTTTTCAAATTTGAATTTTATCAAATATCGAAACAAGGATCACTTTGGTTTTAATTATTTTCTCTTCGAAAATATTTCATATTAAAAATATGTGAGAGGATATAATATGACTTCTCCAAAATAAATGAAATATTGGAGGAAAAATACCAAAAATCAAATAATATATTTTATTGCTATTTTATTTGAATTAGAAAAAATATGCATTTTTCAAAATTGCATTTTAGGCCAAGCAAATGTTCACCCTGTTCTAAATATTCTATTTAGATGATGAAAATTTGCTTCGGTATTTTTAGATATTTATTTATTTTTCTAGGATTTTTTTCGGCGGAACATGTTTAAAAAAAGAGTTTTCGCGCCGCCGGAATATGAAGAAGTGTGAGTTTCGCAACTTATACCAGGGGAATCGTACTGTGGGGTAGTACGTGGAGGAGTTAAGTAAGTTATCTCGTTATGCCCCAGATGATGTGGCCACAGATGCCGCGAAGTAGGAGAAGTTTATGGAAGGGCTGAATGATGAGATGAGCATGCAGTTGATGGTGGCAACATTCAACAACTACAAGGAGTTGGTAGACAAGGCTCTTATCATTGAAGGGAAGCGGCAGTAGATTGAGAGCCGCAAGAGCAAGTATGGACAAGGGAAGTATAACTCAGGAGCTCAGCAAAAACCCCGTCTCACTACGAACCCGGGAGGATTTACCCATAACCATGGAGGCCATAACCATAATGGAGGAATCCCACATAACCACCATGACCCTAGGAATGGAAATGGGAATGGAGCAGGTAACAATCACAACCGCTCTAACCCAAAAACGCCCGCCAAGAAGGATCTAAGTCACATTACTTGTTTCAAGTGCGGGAAGACTGGACACTATGCCACCGAGTGTTCTGAAGCAAAGAATGGGAATGGAAATGGAAACTCTAGGAGGAAGCCCAACCCATTCAACAAGGGACAAGTGAACCACGTGAACGTGGAGGAGGTTGAAGAGTAGCCAGATGCAGTTATTGGTAAGTTTTTGGTTAAGTCATTTACCGCAATAGTTCTTTTTGATACTGGTGCATCGCATTCATACATTTCAAGGGGATTTGTGGACAAGTTTAAGTTACCCACCTTAGCCCTTATGACACCCTTTCTAATAAGTTCCCTAGGTGCAGAGTATATGGCCAGCCGATGGTGCGATCGGATACCCTTAACCATTTGCAACCATGTTTTCCCCTCAGACCCAATAATTTTGGAATCCCAAGGATTGGATGTGATACTCGATATGGATTGGTTATCAAAGTATGGAGGAAACATTGATTGCGCCAGTAAGTCGATTTTACTCACCACCCCGAAGGGAAAAAGGATCAAGTATGTATCCAGGTATACTCCTAAGAGTACTCACGTAAATTCTCTCACGGGAGTTGTTCAGGAAGAAGTGCCTGTAGTGAGGGATTACCCGGATGTATTCCCAGAGGAATTACCAGGCATGCCGCCAGAACGTAATATTGAGTTTTTGATAGAGCTGTTGCCAGGCACTGGACCGATATCAAAGAGACCCTACCGGATGCCCGCAAATGATCTGGAGGAGATTAAGAAGCAGATCAACGAGTTATTGGAGAAATTTTACATTCGACGAAGTTCATCACCATGGGGAGCCCCAGTGCTCTTGGTTGAGAAGAAGGATAAATCTCTGAGAATGGTTGTTGATTATCGGGCATTGAATGAGGTGACAATGAAGAACAAGTACCCACTGCCGATGATCAATGATTTGTTTGACCAGCTGCAAGGAGCTAAAGTGTTTTCGAAGATCGACTTGTGATCAGGATACCACCAGCTGAAGATCCGAGAAAAAGATATACCTAAAACAGCTTTCACCACAAGGTACGGGCTATATGAGTACACGGTTATGTCTTTTGGATCGACAAACTCCCTAGCCTATTTCATGAGTATGATGAATAAGGTGTTCATGGAGTTCTTGAATAAGTTTGTTGTGGTGTTCATTGAAGATATATTGGTATACTCAAAGGATGAAGAGGAACACAAGGAGCATTTGCATTTGGTTCTCGAGAAGCTTAGGGAACATCAGTTATATGCCAAGTTTAGCACATGTGAGTTTTGGTTGAAGGAAGTTGGATTTCTTAGACATGTTATAGTAGGAGAAGGTATAGCAGTGGACCCTACAAGGTTAAATCAGTCACTGAGAGGTTGGCACCCACCTCAGTTGGAGAGATCCATAGTTTTCTTGGACTCGCGGGATACTATCGGAGATTCATTGAGAATTTTTCCCAGATTCCGAAGCCCATGACGGCATTGCTAAAGAAGGACAACAAGTTCCATTGGACGGAAGAATAAGAACCGAGTTTCCAGGAGTTGGAGAAATGTTTGACTACAGCCCCAGTGCTGATTCTGCCAGACATATGCAAGGATTTCCAAGTGTATTGCGGCGCCTCTCGCTTAGGACTTGGAGGAGTACTTATGCAAGACAGGAGAGTTGTTTCGTATGCCTCACGACAACTTTGACCGCACGAGTTGAATTATGCCACACATGATTTGGAGTTAGCATATGTAGTGCATGCACTCAAGACTTGGAGAAATTTTCTTATTGGGAACCATTGTGATGTGTGCACGGATCATAAGAGTCTGAAGTACATTTTTACATAGAAGGAGTTGAATCTCAGGCAAAGGAGATGGTTGGAGCTTATAAAGGATTATGATCTGAAGTTGCACTATCATCCATGCAAGGCCAATGTCGTAGCAGACGCTTTGAGCCGGAAGGGTTATGCCAATACCTTCATAAGTAAAGGATTGCCAAAGGAGTTAGCAGAATATCTCAGGGAGCTTCGTTTGGAGATTGTTCCTAGAGGTTTTGTTACAACCATGGAAGTTCAGTCTACCTTGTTGGGAAAGATTTGGGAAGCTCAGAAGGATGATAAATAAATTGCCGAGATAAAAGAGAAGATGGCTGAAGGCAAAGCCAAAGGATTTTGTGTGGATTAGCACGACACCCTTTGGTTTGAGGACCGTATATTTGTGCCGAACAACGCCGAGATCAGGAAGTTGATATTACAGGAAGCTCACGACTCGCCATACTCGATACACCCCGGAAACACCAAGATGTATTTGGATTTGAAGGAGCGTTTCTGGTGGACGGGAATGAAGAAGGATATTGCCGAGTATGTAGCGGTATGTGATGTATGTCCGAGAGTGAAGGCAGAACATCAGAAGCTAGCAGGATTACTGCAGCCTATGCCGATACCTGAATGGAAGTGGGATAAGCTTGGCATGGATTTTATCACCGGATTACCCAGGACCCGATCAGGACATGATTCTATCTGGGTAGTAGTGGATTATTTGACCAAAGGCGCTCAATTTATCCTCGTGAAGACCACCTATATAAGTGCGAAGTTGGGCAAGATATATATGACCAGGATCGTATGTCTGCATGGAGTTCCGAGGACCACCGTACCAAATAGGGAACGTAGTTTACTTCCAAGTTTTGGCACCAGCTGCACCAGACCTTGGGTACCAGACTAGAGTTCAGTACAACATTTCACCCGCAGAAAGATGGACGGACCGAAAGACTGAATCAAATTCTGGAGGACATGTTGAGAGCTTGTTCGCTGGATTATGGATCTAGTTGGGATGATAATTTTCCATACGCGGAGTTTTCATACAACAATAGCTGCCAGGCCAGTTTGAAGATGGCACCATTTGAAGCCCTGTATGGACGAAGGTGCAGGACACCGTTAATGTGGGATGCAGTTAGAGACCGTCAGTTGTTTGGACCGGATTTGATCCAAGAGTCAGAAGAGAAGGTTAAGTTGATTCGGGATAGACTGAAGGTAGCTCAGTCCAGACAAAAGAGCTATGCAGACTCAAAACGCAAGGAGGTAGTCTATGAAATTAGAGACAGAGCATATTTGCGAGTGTCACCTCTATGAGGAGTTAAACGTTTTGGAGTTAAGGGAAAGTTAGCTCCGAGATTTGTAGGACCGTACCATGTTTTGGAACATATGAGAGAGGTTGCCTACAAGGTGGAATTACCGGAAGAATTGTCAGGAGTTCATGATGTGTTCCACGTATCTCAGTTGAAGAAGTGCCATGCTATGATGGCCGATATACCTCTGAGAGATACAGTGCCCTTGGAAGCGATTCAGTTGGACAACGATTTGACCTATGATGAGAAACCAGTAAAGATTCTCGAGTTTGTCAGCTGAGTTACTTGCAGCAAGGTTATAAAGTTTTGCAAAGTTCAGTGGAGCCACCATACCGAGGATGAAGTCACCTGGGAATGAGAGGATGATCTACGGAAGGACCACCCACACCTATTTTCTAGCCAACCCGAATCTTGAGGGCGAGATTCATCTTAAGGGGGTAGGTTTGTAACATCCCAAATTTCCAATTTGGAATGTTATACATAGGTCATTCATGCATATCATATTTTATTGCATTTCGTTTTTGCGATCCTCGAAATTCTAAGCAACTCAAGGACCCATGGAGAGAGTTGGGGATTTCACCGTTTTCATATTTGAATTTTATCAAATATCGAAACAAAGATCACTTTGGTTTTAATTATTTTTCTCTCGGAAAATATTTCACATTAAAAATATATGAGAGGAGATAATACGACTTCTCCAAAATAAATGAAATATTGGAGGAAAATACAAAAATTCAAATAATAGATTTTATTGCTATTTTATTTGAATTAGAAAAAAATATGCATTTTTCAAAATTGCATTTTAGGACAAGAAAATGTTCACCCTGTTCTAAATATTTTATTTAGACGGTGAAAATTTGTTTTAGTATTTTTATATTTTTATTTATTTTTCTAGGATTTTTTCGGCGGAATATGTTTAAAAAAAAGAGTTTTCCCGCCGGACCGAACTGGGCCGAGGCCCATTTGGCCCAGCCACCCCGTGCCGCCGTCTCCCTCGCGGAGAACGCGAGCGGCCCGCCGTGGCTGACTCGGCCACGCCTCCCAGCCCCCTCCCGTAAGCCGCCTCCCCTCCCCTCCTTAAAAGCCGACCTGGGCCCCCTGGAGCCCCAAGTCGCCAACCGCCGCCGCCCCGCGCTACCCCGCCTCGCTGCACCGCCGTAGAAGCCGTCGGAGCCGCCGCCGCCAATCCGATCCGGAGCCGATTTTTTTTGTTTTTTAGGTAAAATCCTATTTTTTTAAAAAAACCCTAGTTTTGTTTTTTAGATCGGTTCGTTCGGTTTTTCTCAGTTTGATTAAATAGCGGACGTTCGTCCGTGCGTTCATTTTAATGAATGCTGTTCATCCGTTAGCAGTAGGCAGCGAATGTTTGTTCATTAGCCTGTTCATCAGTTTTTCTTTTCCTGGGGTTTTTCCGCGATTATTTTCGATCGCGATTCCAGCCCTAATCTTTGTTTTGGTTTATCTTTTCGCTTGTTTATCCAAATCAGGTGAAACAAGCGCCAAGATCTTCGTATCGAAGCCCTCTTTCTGTTTAACCACATTGAACAAGATTTTGGTACTGTAAAATTTGACTTTAGTCTAGAATAGTAAATGGATCTTGTTTCTTTCGTAGTTTGAGTTTCGTTGCTCCGTTTGATTTGATTCTTTTTGCAAACCGGAGTTCTTCAGTTGAACTTTCTGGTTAGATCTTCTTATTTGAGTTTTACCCATGCATCCGTGATTGATTGCTTATGTATGCTATTGTTTGTTTGCGATAGAATTCCCTGAGTGTGAAGCGTGCTACTACGAGTCTCTAGGTTTTGCAGATCGTCAGCAAGGCAAGTAACACATTGAGCATACTCTTTTCATACCCAGTTTTTATGCATTAGTATCAATCGTCAAACATTGCATGAGTAGGATCTCTAAACATGTGGGTTTGGGAAGTAGTTGATGAGGTAGAATCTATTGCCCTATTTATTATCAAACCCTTGGGAGTTACTTCTACATATGCTTATATTGCTATGCTATGTTCGTAGACGTGGTTTGGATGAGTGAATCCATGACAGATGTGAGATTGTTAATTAATGGTCAACTTAAGGTGGCAACTTTAATACACATCTGGGTGGATTGCTTGTGGGCACCTGGAGAATTCAGTGTTGTCCTACGATATCCCAGAGTACCCGTGTGATCATCCTACGGTCCGCCACCCAGGCTCAAAGGGATCACAAGATTATTCATGCTAAAAACTTCCGTGTGCAGCCACAAGCCATTATGGGCTCTGGCATAGTGGAGTAAGTTGCGTGACCTGTTCTAGTGGTAGACTAGCAGATGTAGGGGATGTAGGTTGGTACGGTCTACCCAGGGTTAGAGATAATGCTTCTGAAAGACTGTGTCTCGGTCATCCGTTTCTCAAACACCATGTAGTGCGAGAAATCCAACAGAGGAGATCGAGTCTTGTGGGGAAAAGTGCGCAAACCTCTGCAAAGTGTACAAACTAATCATGGTTAGCTGTGTCCCCAGTAATGGACATCTTGAGTATCTGGTTCTTGGATTATCATATGGATCTCATCAGTCTAAATTTAACATTGTTTGGTTGATACTTACTTTTAATTGGGATTGACATGGAGGAACCTTCTCAATATTTTCAACCAACTTTGTAGCTAAATAAATTATATATTCCTTTGTTGTAGGAAAAAAATTGGCTTTTCGCAAAAACATATAACCATACAGCCTCCACCAGCCATATATGCATGTAGTGATAGCAATTGTCTGTTCATTACTTTACTATTTTACTATGCCAGCAGATTCCATGCGCTGACCTATTTTCGGGCTGCAACGTATCATGTTGCAGACTTTTCAGATGAAGAGTAAGGTTCGCTAGGCCGTTGTCGTGCACTCAGCTATGCCGTTGGAGTTGATGTACTCACTTTATCTTCCAAGTCTTCTGCTGTTATCTTATTTAGATGGCCTTAAGCCATATTTATTGTAATAAGTTCTCTTTGGAGACTATCGATGTAATAAGTGTGTGATTGCTACTCTGTTATAAATCCTTCGAGTACTGTGTGTGTCAGCATTACCGATCCAGGGATGACACTGAAACACAGACACTTGGCCGTCTGAGGTCGGGTCACTACAAGATGGTATCAGAGCACACGCTGAATGTAGGACACGACCACTAAGATGAGCCATAGGTAACTCTTCTCTACTCATTTTTGACTCCTCTCCCTTTTCTACTCTTTAGGATGGC
Source organism: Triticum dicoccoides (assembly GCF_002162155.2). Taxonomy (NCBI): domain Eukaryota; kingdom Viridiplantae; phylum Streptophyta; class Magnoliopsida; order Poales; family Poaceae; genus Triticum; species Triticum dicoccoides. Next base: position 436,239,211 of record NC_041382.1, read on the forward strand.
GGACTCAAGGAACAAGTTTGCACAACCGGATGAAGACACACCTTTTGGACGACACTTGAAGGAAGTCACGAGGTACCTGAACATCGGAATACCAAGCTTCACCGAGACCTACACCGCCACTTTACTAGAAGAGGAGCGCTGGATGATTCGAGTTCAAGTTCTAGGAAGGACATTCACGCCAGTCACTAAACCCATAGAGTTTTCCTTTGATGCATCAACATGGAGTCTAGGCAAGAGCATGGCAGCCCACATCGCCATAGGACGCATCGGCGAAGTTTACCACAAGGAGCTTGAGGACACTATCTACCAGATATGTGGGTGCCGAGATGAGCAATGGGAGACGATCAGCACCAGGAAGGACAGGTTCATTGCAGCATTCATCCAGGAGTTAAACCATCACTTATGTCACCAGGAGAACCAGATGTGCACAAGCATGATAGATTTGAAAAAGGCGATGACCAGGATCACATAACTAGAAGAGGAGCTTAAGTCTACACGCCATGGATATGAGGAGGAAATGGCGATACTTGTGGAGATGAATGACGACCTGACAAGGAAGCTAGGAGTTTTTATGGGAGACCCCGCGCTAGGAGGAGAAGACGACGAACCTAAGGAGATTCGTTCTGAAGACTACATCATCATCGACGACACCGACTCCGACCCCGACGATAGTGATGATGATTATGACGACGAAGCCGGAGCGGATATCATGGAGTCTTCCACCGATCAAAATTTCTAGTAGACCACCATATGATCAGTAGTAATCCCCATGTATATAGAATAGTCCGAGCACTATAACGATAGTTAGATCGATTGTATGCCCTTGCTTGCTTGATTGAGTGTTATGATATGATTGTGTTTGTCTCATGTGCATATGGGTTGTGCTTTCTCACTAGACCTCATTCTATTCCAATCTCTCCCCTCTAAACCCATCAGATGCCTCCGAGACATGACCCCGTATTTTCTTTCCCACCGGAGCTCACTCAGTTGATCCAGCAGCAGAATACACTGATGAAGTTGCTAGTTCAGAATCAGGGCAACAACAACAATAACAACAACCCACCGTCACCACCTCTAGTTGACAACTTAGCCCGTTTTCTGAGGTTACAACCGTCGGGGTTTTCCAGTAGCACCGAGCCCATAGTTGCGGATGATTGGCTACGCAGGATTGGAAGAGAGTTAACCACTTCCGGTTGCACAAATGCTGAGAAGGTGCGTTTTGCCACACACCAATTGTATGGACCCACAGCCGCATGGTGGGAGAATTACACATCCACTTTTCCCATAGCCAATGTTACTTGGGAGCAGTTTCAGCAAGCTTTCCGCACAACCCATGTCTCAATTGGAGCTATGACATTAAGAAGCGTGAGTTTCGCAACTTACGCCAGGGGAATCGTACTGTGTTGCGGTACGTGGAGGAGTTTAGTAAGTTATCTCGTTATGCCCCAGATGATGTGCCCACAGATGCCGCGAAGCAGGAGAAGTTTAGGGAAGGACTGAATGATGAGATGAGCATGCAGTTGATGGTGGCAACAATCAACAACTACCAGGAGTTGGTAGACAAGGCTCTTATGATTGAAGGGAAGCAGGAGCAGATTCAGAGCCGCAAGAGGAAGTATGGACTAGGGAAGTATAACTCAGGAGCTCAGCAGAAACCTCGTCTCACTCCGAACCTGGGAGGATTTACCCATAACCATGGAGGCCATAACCATAATGGAGGAATCCCGCATAACCACCACGGCCCTAGGAATGGAAACGGGAATGGAGCAGGTAATAATCACAACCGCTCTAACCCAGCAACGCCCGCCAAGAAGGATCTAAGTCACATTACTTGTTTCAAGTGCGGGAAGACTGGACACTATGCCACCGAGTGTTCTGAAGCAAAGAATGGGAATGGCAAGGGAAACTCTGGTAAGAAGGCCAACCCATTCAACAAGGGATAAGTGAACCACGTGAACGTGGAGGAGGTTGAAGAGCAGCAAGATGCAATTATCGGTAAGTTTTTAGTTAAGTCATTTATCGCAATAGTTCTTTTTGATACTGGTGCATCGCATTCATACATTTCAAGGGGATTTGTGGACAAGTTTAAGTTACCCACCTTAGCCCTTAGGACACCCTTGCTAGCAAGTTCCCTAGGTGCAGAGTATATGGCCAGCCGATGGTGCAATTGGATACCCTTAACCATTGGCAGCCATGTTTTCCCCTCAGACCCAATAATTTTGGAATCCCAAGGATTCGATGAGATACTCGGTATGGATTGGTTATCAAAGTATGGAGGAAACAATGATTGCACCAGTAAGTCGATTTTACTCACCACCCCGGAGGGAAAAAGGATCAAGTATGTATCCAGGTATACTCCTAAGAGTACTCACATAAATTCTCTCATGTGAGTTGTTCAGGAAGAAGTGCCTGTAGTGAAGGTTTACCTGGATATATTCCCAGAGGAATTACTAGGCGTGCCGCCAGACCGTGATATTGAGTTTTTGATAGAGCTATTGCCAGGCACCGGACCGATATCAAAGAGACCCTACCGAATGCCCGCAAATGATCTGGAGGAGATTAAGAAGCGGATCAAGGAGTTATTGGAGGAAGGTTACATTCGACAAAGTTCGTCACCATGGGGAGCCCCAGTGCTCTTGGTTGAGAAGAAGGATAAATCTTTGAGAATGGTTGTTGATTATCGGGCATTGAATGAGGTGACGATCAAGAACAAGTACCCACTGCCGATGATCAATGATTTGTTTGACCAGCTGCAAGGAGCTAAAGTGTTTTCGAAGATGAACTTGCGATCAGGATACCACCAGCTGAAGATCCGAGAAAAAGATATACCTAAAACAGCTTTCACCACAAGGTACGGGCTATATGAGTACACAGATATGTCTTTTGGATTGACATACACCCCAACATATTTCATGAGTATGATGAATAAGGTGTTCATGGAGTTCTTGGATAAGTTTGTTGTGGTGTTCATTGATGATATCTTGGTATACTCAAAGGATGAAGAGGAACACAAGGAGCATTTGCGTTTGGTTCTCGCGAAGCTCAGGGAACATCAGTTATATGCCAAGTTTAGCATATGTGAGTTTTGGTTGAAGGAAGTTGGATTTCTTGGACATGTTATATCAGGAGAAGGTATAGCAGTGGACCCTACAAAGGTTAAATCAGTTACTGAGTGGTTGGCACCCACCTCAGTTGCAGAGATCCGCAATTTTCTTGGACTCACAGGATACTATCGGAGATTAATTGAGAATTTTTCCAAGATTGCGAAGCCCATGATGGCATTGCTAAAGAAGGACACCAATTTCCATTGGACGGAAGAATGCAAAGTGAGTTTCCAGGAGTTGCAGAAACGTTTGACTACAACCCCAGTGCTGATTCTGTCAAACATACGCAAGGATTTCCAAGTGTATTGCGACGCCTCTCGCTTAGGAGTTGGAGGAGTACTTATGCAAGACAGGAGAGTTGTTTCGTATGCCTCACGACAACTTCGACTGCACGAGTTGAATTATGCCATGCATGATTTCGAGTTAGAAGCTGTAGTGCATGCACTCAAGACCTGGAGACATTTTCTTATTGGGAACCATTGTGATGTGTACACAGATCATAAGAGTTTGAAGTACATTTTTACACAGAAGGAGTTGAATCTCAGGCAAAGGAGATGGTTGGAGCTTATAAAGGATTATGATATGAAGTTGCACTATCATCCAGGCAAGGCCAATGTCGTAGCAGACGCTTTGAGCCGGAAGAGTTATGTCAATACCTTTGTAAGCAAAGGATTGTCAAAGGAGTTAGTAGAAGATCTCAGGGAGCTTCGTTTGGAGATTGTTCCTAGAGGTATTGTTACAACCATGGAAGTTCAGTCGACCTTTTTGGGAAAGATTCGGGAAGCTCAGAAGGATGACAAAGAAATTGCCGAGATAAAAGAGAAGATGGCTGAAGGCAAAGCCAAAGGATTTTGTGAGGATTAGCACGACAGCCTTTGGTTTGAGGACCGTATATTTGTGCCCAACAACGCCGAGATCAGGAAGTTGATATTACAGGATGCTCATGACTCGCCATACTCGATACACCCCAGAAATACCAAGATGTATTTGGATTTGAAGGAGCGTTTCTGGTGGACTGGAATGAAGAAGGATATTGCCGAGTATGTAGCGGTATGTGATGTATGTCCGAGAGTGAAGGCAGAACATCAGAAGCCAACAGGATTACTGCAGCCTATGCCGATAACTGAATGGAAGTGGCATAAGCTTGGCATGGATTTTATCACCGGATTACCCAGGACCCGATGAGGATATGATTCTATCTGGGTAGTAGTGGATCATTTGACCAAAGTCGCTCACTTTATCCCCGTGAAGACCACCTATACAAGTGCGAACTTGTCCAAGATATATATGACCAGGATCGTATGTCTGCATGGAGTTCCGAGGACCATCGTATCAGATAGGGGAACACAGTTTACTTCCAAGTTTTGGCACCAGCTCCACCAGACCTTGGGTACCAGACTAGAGTTCAGTACAACATTTCACCCGCAGACAGATGGACAAACCGAGAGAGTGAATTAGATTCTGGAGGACATGTTGAGAGCTTGTGCGCTGGATTATGGATCTAGTTGGGATGATAATATGCCATACGTGGAGTTTTCATATAACAATAGCTACCAGGCCAGTTTGAAGATGGCACCGTTTGAAGCCCTATATGGACGAAGGTGCAGGACACCGTTAATGTGGGATGAAGTTGGAGACCACCAGTTGTTTGGATCGGATTTGATCAAAGAGTCAGAAGAGAAGGTTATGCTGATTCAGGATAGACTGAAGGTAGCTCAGTCCAGACAGAACAACTATGTAGACTCAAAACACAAGGAGGTAGTCTATGAAATTGGAGATAGAGCATATTTGTGAGTGTCACCTCTACGAGGAGTTAAATATTTTGGAGTTAAGGGAAAGTTAGCTCCGAGATTTGTAGGACCGTACCATGTTTTGGAACGTATGGGAGAGGTTGCCTACAAGTTGGAATTACCTGAAGGATTTTTAGGAGTTCATGATGTGTTGCACGTATCTCAGTTGAAGAAGTGCCATGCTGAGATGGCCGATATACCTCTGAGAGATACAGTGCTCTTGGAAGCGATTCAGTTGGACAGTGCTTTGACCTATGAGGAGAAACCAGTAAAGATTCTTGAGTTTGCCAGCCGAGTTACTCGCATCAAGGTTATCAATTTTTGCAAAGTTCAGTGGAGCCACCATACCGACGATGAAGCCACCTGGGAACGAGAGGATGATCTACGGAAGGACCACCCACACCTATTTTCTAGCCAACCCGAATCTTGAGGGCGAGATTCATCTTAAGGGGGTAGGTTTGTAACATCCCAAATTTCCAATTTGGAATGTTATACATAGGTCATTCATGCATATCATATTTTATTGCATTTCGTTTTTGCAATCCTCGAAATTCTAAGCAACTCAAGGACCCATGGAGAGAGTTGGGGATTTCACCGTTTTCATATTTGAATTTTATCAAATATCGAAACAAAGATCAATTTGGTTTTAATTATTTTTCTCTCCGAAAATATTTCATATTAAAAATATATGAGAGGAGATAATATGACTTCTCCAAAATAAATGAAATATTGGAGGAAATACCAAAAATCAAATAATAGATTTTACTTGGATTTTATTGCTATTTTATTTGAATTAGAAAAAATATGCATTTTTCAAAATTGCATTTTAGGCCTAGAAAATGTTCACCGTGTTCTAAATATTTTATTTAGACGGCGAAAATTTGTTTTAGTATTTTTAGATTTTTATTTATTTTTCTAGGATTTTGTTTCGGCGGAATATGTTTAAAAAAAGAGTTTTCCCGCTGGACCGAACTAGGCCGAGGCCCAGTTGGCCCAACCACCCCGCGCCATCGTGTCCCTCGTAGAGACCGCGAGCCGCACGCCGCCCGCCGTGGCCGACTC
>NC_041382.1:436245414-436296725 GCF_002162155.2 Triticum dicoccoides
GAGCCCCAAGTCACCAGCCGCCGCCGCCCCGTGCTGCCCCGCCTCGCCGCACCACTGTAGTCGCCGTCGGAGCTGCCACCGCCGATCGGGAGCAGTTCGTTTTTTTTGGTTTTTAGGTCAAATCACGGTTTTTTTTAAAAACCCTAGTTTTGTTTTTTAGATCGGTTCGTTCGGGTTTTCTCGGTTCGATTAAATAGTGGACGTTCGTCCGTGTGTTCGTTTTAACGAATGCTGTTCGTCTGTTAGCCATAGGCAGCGAACGTTCGTTCGTTATCCTGTTTGTCAGTTTTCTTTTCCCAGGGTTTTTCCTCGATTATTTTCGATCGCGATTCCAGCCCTAATCTTCGTTTTGGTTCATCTTTTCGCTCGTTTATCCAAATGAGGTGAAACAAGCGCCTAGATCTTCGTATCGAAGCCCACTTTCTGTTTAACCAACTTGAACAAGATTTTGGTACTGTAAAATTTGACTTTAATCCAGAATAATAAATGGATCTTGTTTCTTTCGTAGTTTGAGTTTCCTTGCTCTGTTTGATTTGATTCTTTTTGCAAACCGGAGTTCTTCAGTTGAACTTTCTGGTTAGATCTTCTTATTCGAGTTTTACCCATGCATCCATGATTGACTGCTTATGTATGCTATTGTTTTTTTGCTATCGAATTCCCAGAGTGTGAAGCGTGCTACTACGAGTCTCTAGGTTTTGCAGATCGTCAGCAAGGCAAGTAACACATTGATCATACTATTTTCATACCCAGTTTTTATGCATTAGTATCAATCCTCAAACATTGCACGAGTAGGATTTCTTAACATGTGGGTTTGGGAAGTAGTTGATGAGGTAGAACCTATTGCCCTGTTTATTATCAAACCCTTGAGAGTTACTTCTACATATGCTTATATTGCTATGCTATGCTCGTAGACGTGGTTTGGGTGAGTGAATCCATGACAGATGTGAGATTGTTATTAATGGTAAACTTAAGGTGGCAACTTTAATAACATCTGGGTGGATTGCTTGTGGGCACCTGGAGAATCAAGTGATGTCCTAGGATATCCCGGAGTACCCGTCTGATCATCCTACGGTCCGCCACCCAGGCTCAAAGGGATCACAAGATTATTCATGCTAGAAACTTCCGTGTGCAGCCACAAGCCATTATGGGCTCTGGCATAGTGGAGTAAGTTGCATGACCTCTTCTAGTGGTAGACTAGCAGATGTAGCGGGTGTAGGTTGGTACGGTCTACCCACGGTTAGAGTTAATGCTTCTGAAAGACTGTGTCTCGGTCATCCGTTTCTAAAACACCATGTAGTGCGAGAAATCTAATGGAGGAGATCGATTCTTGTGGGGAAAAGTGCGCAAACCTCTGCCGAGTGTACAAACTAATCATGGTTAGCCGTGTCCCCAGTTATGGACATCTTGAGTATGGATCTCATCACTCTAAATTTAACATTGTTGGGTTGATAATTACTCTTAATTGGAATTGAGTTGGAGGAACCTTTTCAATATTTTCAACCAACTGTAGTTAAATAAAATATATATTCCTTTGTTGTAGTGAAAAATTGGCTTTTCGCCAAAACATATAACCATACAACCTCCACCAGCCATATATGCATGTAGTGATAGCAATTATATGATCATTACTTTACTGTGTTACTATGCCAGCATATTCCATGTGCTGACCCGTTTTCGGGCTGCAACGTATCATGTTGTAGACTTTTCAGATGAAGAGTAAGGTTTGCTAGGCCATTGTCGTGCACTCAGCTATGCTGTTGGAGTTGATGGACTCACTTTATCTTCCAAGCCTTCCGCTGTTATCTTATTTAGATGGCCTTAAGCCATATTTATTGTAATAAGTTCTCTTTGGAGACTATCGATGTAATAAGTGTGTGATTGCTACTCTGTTATAAATCCTTCGAGTACTGTGTGTGTCAGCATTACCGATCCAGGGATGACACTGAAGCACAGAGACTTGACCGTCTAAGGTCGGGTCGCTACATTATGGATCTAGTTGGGATGACAACTTGCCCTACGCAGAGTTCTCATACAACAACAGTAATCATGCTAGTTTGAAGATGGCACCAATGAGGCACCAATGATGAACTATTCACGCATCATCGAAGAGGCACCAATGAGGATGATGAACCCCTCTGTGATGGTGTCTAGATTGGATCTCGTGGTTCTGGAACATGCGGCGACTGGAATTGTTTTCCATCGACTCCCCTAGGGTTTACGGAATATTTGGGTATTTATAGGGCGAAGAGGCGGTGTCGGAGGCTATCAAGGTGGGCACAACCCACCTAGCAGGCCTGGGCCCCCAGGTGCACCCTGGTGGGGCTGTGCTCCCCTCGGAGCTCCCCTCTGGTACTTCTCGGGCCCAACAGGTGTCTTATGGTCTAGAAAAATTCTCCAAATTCTTTTGTTGCGTTTGGACTCCGTTTGGTATTGATTTTGCGATGTAAAAAATAAGCAAAAACAACAACTGGCACTGGGCGCTATGTCAATAGGTTAGTCGCAAAAAATGATATAAATTTGCTATGAACGAGCAGGAATAAAGCTTTGGCATGCTGATACGTCTCTAACGTACCTATAATTTTTTATTGTTCCATGTTGTTATATTATCATTTCTAGATGTTTTATAATTATTTTATAGCAACTTTATATCATTTTTTGGGACTAACCTAATGACATAGTGCCCAGTGCCAGTTGCTGTTTTTGCTTGTTTTTTACATCGTAAAAAATCAATACCAAACGGAGTCCAAACACAACGAAAATTTTTAGAGAATTTTTCTAGACCAGAAGACACCTGTTGGGCCCAAGAAGTACTAGAGGGGAGCTTCGTGGAGAGCACAACCCACCAGGGTGTGCCTGGGGGCTCCCGCACCGCCTCTTTGCCCTATAAATACCCAAATATTCCAGAAACCCTAGGGGAGGCAATGAAATACAATTCCAGCCGCCGCATGTTCCAGAACCACGAGATCCAATCTAAACACCATAATGGAGGGGTTCATCATCATCATTGGTGCCTCTCCGATGATGCGCGAGTAGTTCATCGTAGACCTACGGGTCCGTAGGCAGTAGCAAGATGGCTTCCCCTCTCTCTCTCTTGATTCTCAATACAATGGTTTCTTGGAAATCTATTTGATGTAAATCTTTTTTGCAGTGTGTTTGTTGGGATCCGATGAACTTTGAGTTTATGATCAGATCTATATATCCATGAAAGTTATTTAAGTTTTGATCTCTTATATGCATGATTATTTATAGCCTCGTATTTATTTTTCAAATCTTTGGTTTAGTTAGGCCAAGTAGATCGATTTTCTTGTTGTGGGAAGATGTGCTTTGTGATGGGTTCGATCGTGTGGTGTTCTTTCCCATTGACAGAAGGGGTAGCAAGACACATATTGATCGTTTATATTAAGGATAAGAAGATGGGGTCTATTCCTACATGAATAGATCTTGTCTACATAATGTCATCATTCTATTTCATTACTCCGTTTCTCCATGAACTTAATACACTAGATGCATGCTGGATAGCGGTCGATGTGTGGAGTAATAGTAGTAGATGTAGGTAGGAGTCGGTCTACTAATCTTGGACGTGATGCCTATATATTGATCATTTCCTGGATATCGTCATAACTATTTGATTTTCTATCTATTGCCCAAGAGTAATTCGTTTACCCGCCATGTGCTATTTCTTGAGAGAATCCACTATTGAAATCTATGGCCCCCGGGTCTATACTTTATCATATTTGCATTCCGATCTATTATTTGCCTTTGAAATATATTTTTATTTGCATTTATTTTCAGATCTATTATTCCAAAAACCCAAAAATACTTTGCTGCACTTTTTATTTGCATATTTTATTTTGCGTTTATTCGAGATCTATTTACCCAATCTATCACCAATTTTATCCTGTCAACTTGACAATTTCTGTCGTCGTTACCCGTAAGAAGGATTGACAACCCCTCATAAGCGTAGGGTTGCAAGTATTTGTTCTTTGTGTGCAGGTACCGTTTACATAGTGTTGCTTAGTTCTCCTACCGGATTGATACCTTGGTTTCATAACCGAGGGAAATACTTGCCGTAGTTGTGCTGCATCATCCCTTCCTCTTAGGGGAAATACCGACATAGTTCAAGCCACATCAAAAGGAATTTCTAGCGCCGTTGCTGGGGACACATCATCAACATCTATCAGGTTCCTAATCACAAATCTCATCTCCTTGCAATTTACATTATTTGCCATTTGCCTCTCATTTTCATCTCCACCACTTCACAAAAACTTGCCGTTTTATTCACCCTCTTTTTCGTTCGCCGTTTTCTCGTCAGATCTATTTTTGTGTGCAATCTTGCGTGCATAGTCATGATGTCTCAAGGAAATATCATGTTGTGTGATTTTTCCATACCAATAATAATGATTTTATTAGCACTCTGATTGCTCCTCCCGCCACTAGTGTGGAATCTTGTGATATTAATGCCACTTTGTTGAATCTTGTTATGAAGGAGGAATTTTCTGGTACTCCTAATAAGGATGCGCGTCCCATCTAAACACATTCGTACAATTATGTGATATATAAAAGAAAAAATATGTGGACAATGATATTGTGAAGTTGAGATTATTTCCGTTTTCTTTGCGAGATCGTGCAAAATTTTGTTTTCTTCTTTGCCTCGCAATAGTATCGATTCTTGGGATAAGTGCAAAGATGCTTTTATTACTAAGTATTTTATGCCTGCAAAAATTATTTCCCTTAGGACACTAATCATGAATTTTAAGCAACCTGAGCATGAAGATGTTGCACAATCTTGGGAAAGAATGAAATAGATGCTAAGAAATTGTCCTACTCATTGTTTAAATCTTTGGGTGATCATACAAGATTTCTATGCGGTATTGATTTTTTTTTCTGGAAATCTTTTAGATAACGCCGTGATTGGTACTTTTATGGAAATTACTTTGGGTGAAGCTACTAAATTTCTTGATAATATTATGGCTAATTATTCACAATGGCATACTGAAAGAGCAACTACTAGTAAGATGGTTAATTCTATTTAAGAAATTAGTACGTTGAGTGAAAAGTTTGATGCTCTTATGAAATTGGTTGCTAATAAAAGTGCTCCTGTTCATCTTAATGATGTGACTTTGTCTACTTTGATCGAGCAAAATAGTGATCATGTAGATGTGAATTTTGTCTCGCGAAACAATTTTAATAACAATGCTTATAGATGTAATTTTAATCCTAGGCCTTTTCCTAGAAATTCCTCTAATAATTATGGTAATTCCTGTGGTAATTCTTCTTACAACAATAATAGGGACACCTCTGATCTTGAGAATAATATTAAAGAATTTATCAATGCTCAAAAAGCTTTCGACACCATGATAGAAGAAAAATTGAATAAGATTGATGATATGTCTAGAAGCATTGATATAATTTCTCACGACATAGAAAATCTCAAGTTGAAATTTTTTTGTGCCCAAGGTTCATGAATTAATTGAAGCTCTATATGTTTCTATGGATGAAAGTAAGAAAATAACCGCTATGCTTAGAGCTAAAAGAGAATTTTTAGATAGAGCGATTTCTAGTGATTGCTTTCATAAAAATGATTGTGGTTTCTTCTATTGGTTCGTTGTTTAGTAAAATTAAGATTAATGATAAACAGACTGAAGTAGAGTCAACTCTAGCTAGAAGGCGTCCCGATAATTTGGATGGTGAAAATATTGTAGAGAAAATTGATAAAAGTGGGTTTGGAGAGGTCAAAACTTTAACTAGTGATGTGCCTACTCTTTTGGAGTACAAAGAATTTAATTATGATAACTTTTCTTTGATTGATTGTATTTGTTTTTTGCAATCCATGATAAATTCTCCCATGCTTATGAACAAAATAGAGCTTTTACTAAACATATTGTAGATGCCATGATTAGAATGAAAGTTGGAATTGGAGATTTCAATTCCTAGAAAATTACATATGAATGGGAACCTACTACCAAAGTCAAGATTAAAAATTATGACTGCTTTGCTTTATGTGATTTGGGTGCTGGTGTTTCCACAATTCCGAAATCTCTATGTGATGTGCTTGGTCTTACCGATATTGAAGAATGTTCTCTTAATTTGCACTTGGCAGATTCCACAATTAAAAAGCCTATGGGAAGAATTAATGATGTTCTCATTCTTGCAAGTAGGAATTATGTGCCCATAGAATTTATTGTTCGTGATATTGATTGCAATCCGGCTTGTCCTATCATACTTGGCATACCATTTTTATGCACTATAGATGTCGTGATTAATATGAAAGAAGAGAATATTAAATTTGAATTTCCACGAAGAAATGGTATGTAACACTTACCTCGAACAAGCATTAGGCCACCATATGAATCAATCATGAGGGCATCCTATGGATCTAGAACTAGAGAAGACAATACTTGAATCTATGCATTATGCCTAGCTAGGGGCATAACACAATAGCGCTTCTTAGGAGGCAACCCAATGAATAAATTTTATTTTTGCCTTTTCCTTTCTATTCTTGAGTGTTTGCACAATTATGCTACTGTTATGATTGTTTTTTTACCTTTTTATTAGTGTTTGTGCCAAGTAAAGCCTTTGGGATCGTGTTGGGTGATAGTTGATTTGATCTTGTTGAAAAACAAAAAATTTTGTGACCAGTAAAATAATTTTAGTAAATCACGGATGTGTGATAAAATTCTAAAAGTTTTACACAAGATTGATATACAAATTTCCTACTTTGTCCTAATTTCTTAGAATGTTTGGAGTTACATAAGTATAGGAAGTTTTCAGATTGCTAGAGACCGTTCTGTTTTTGACAAATTATGTTTTCTTTGCGTTATGTGCTTACTTTGATAAATCTATGGTTTGTATTGGGGGTATGAGCCATGGTAAAGTTGGAATACAGTAGCTATAATGCAAAAAAATAAACTATGAATGGGTTTGCAATAGTACTTAGAGTGGTGATTTGCTTTGTTATACTAACGGATCTCACGAAGGTTTTGTTGGGTTTTGTGTGATTGAAGTTTTCAGGTTTTGGGTGAGATCACGTTAAATTAAGGAATAAGGAGTAGGAAGAGACTAAGCTTGGGGATGCCCCATGGCACCCCAAGTTATTATCCAAAGAGAAACAAGCAACTAAGCTTGTGTGATTGAAGTTTTCAAGTTTTGGGTGAGATTGATACGTCTCCAACATATCTATAATTTTTGATTGTTCCATGCTATTATATTGTCTATTTTGGATGTTTTATATGAATTAATATGCTATTTTATATGATTTTTGGGACTAACCTATTACCCTAGAGCCTAGTGCCAGTTTCTGTTTTTTCCTTGTTTTAGAGTTTCGCAGAAAAGGAATACCAAACGGAATAAAACTTTCACGATGATTTTTCTTGGACCAGAAGACACCCAGGAGAGTGCAAGTCAGAAGAGGCACGAGGCAGCCACAAGGGTGGAGGGCGCACCCCCAACCTTGTGGGCCCCTCGGTGACCCCCTGACCTAGATCTTCCTCCTATATATACTCATATACCCTGAAAACTTCTGGGGAGCCACGAAACCACTTATCCACCGTCGCAACCTTCTGTACCCGTGAGATCCCATCTAGGGACCTTTTCCGGCATCTTGCCGGAGGGGGATTTGATCACGAAGGGCTTCTACATCAACACCATTGCCTCTCTGATGAAGCGTGAGTAGTTTACCGCAGACTTACCGGTCCATAGCTAGTAGCTAGATGGCTTCTTCTCTCTCTTTGATTCTTAATACCATGTTCTCCTCGATATTCTTGGAGATCTATTCGATGTAATACTATTTTGCGGTGTGTTTGCCGAGATCCGATGAATTGTGGATTTATGACCAGCTTATCTATGAATATTATTTGAATCTCCTCTGAATTCTTATATTCATGATTTGATATCTTTGCAAGTCTCTTCGAAATATCGATTTGGTTTGGCCAACTAGATTGGTTTTTCTTGCAATGGGAGAAGTGCTTAGCTTTGGGTTCAATCTTGTAGTGCTCGATCCTAGTGACAGAAGGGGAACTGACATTTATTGTATTGTTGCCATCAAGGATAACAAGATGGGGTTTTCATCATATTGCTTGAGTTAATTCCGCTACATCATGTCATCTTACTCAATGCGTTACTCTGTTCTTATGAACTTAATACTCTAGATGCAGGTAGGAGTCGGTCGATGTGTGGAGTAATAGTAGTAGATGCAGAATCGTTTCGGTCTACTTGACAGAGACGTGATGCCTATATTCATGATCATTGCCTTAGATATCGTCATAACTTTGCGCTTTTCTATCAATTGCTTGGCAGTAATTTCTTCACCCACCATATTAATTTCTATCTTGAGAGAAGCCTCAAGTGAAACCTATGGCCCGGGGGTCTATTTTCCATCATATAAGTTTCCGATTTATAATTTTCGTTTCCGATTTACTTTCTTTGCAATCTTTTAATTTCCGTTCCATAAACCAAAAATACCAAAAAAATTACTTTACCATTTATCCATCTATATCAGATCTCACTTTGCAAATAACCGTGAAGGGATTGCCAACCCCTTTGTCGCATTGGGTGCAAGTTGGTGTTTGGTTGTGCAGGTATTCGGTGGCTTGTCACATTGTCTCCTATTGGATTGATACATTGATTCTCAAAACTGAGGGAAAATACTTACTCTACTTTGCCACATCACCCTTTCCTCTTCAAGAAAAAAACCAACACAAGCTCAAGAGGTAGTAGAGATCACGATAAATTAAGGAACAAGGAGTAAGAAGAGCCTAAGCTTGGGGATGCCCCATGGCAACCCAAGTTATTATCCAAAGAGAAACAAGCAACTAAGCTTGGGGATTCCCCAGAAGGCATCCCCTATTTATTATAATGATCATCGGTATTTTACTTGGAGCTACATTTTTATTCGTCACTTATCATGAGTTTTGCTTGCAGGATCTTGTATTATATCGGTCTTTGCTTCCTTTGCTTTTTATTTTGTGTCATCTATCCTTGCTGGACACACCTATTTAAGAGAGCAAAAATTATGCTATGATTTGTTAGAATTGTTGTTTATGCTTCACTTAATTGTTTTGAGCAATGCAATTGCTCTAGTGCTTCACTTATATCTTTTAGAGCACGGTGTGCTTTAATGGTCTCATGCTTCACTTGGATTTATTTCAGAGTTAGTAATTTTTTTAAGAAATTTTCTCATGCTTCACATATATTATTTCGAGAGAAGAAAATCTTTATGATCATGTTCTTCACTTAAATTTGTTTGATATTATCAAAAGAAACATATGAAAATAGTCCCAAAGTGATAGATATTCAAGAGGGATATAATAAAAACTTTCATGAAGATCATTGGATAAAATAAACTTTATTCTTTGTAATAGTTTTGAGACATGATCATAGTGATATATGAGTCATGTTGGTGAGTAATTATGCTTTAGTAAGAATATTCGTGTTAAGGTTTGTGATTCCCTATGCAAGCACGACAAAGTCAATAGTTATGCAATGAAATTGAATCCTACTTATGGTGCATTATTCGGTGTTAGTCATGCTTAATGCTCGCTTATGTGATTTTTTGTTTCTTGGTTGGTTGCTTCTCAATCTATTTGCTAGCCTCCATTTGTACTAAGTAGAAACACTACTTGTGCATCCAAAAAATTTAAACCCAGTCTTGCCATATGAGTCCACCATACCTACCTATATGCGGTATTTTGGTGCCGTTCTAAGCAAATTTGTATGTGCCATCTCTAATTTTCAAAATAAATTTCCTTTTTGTGTGCTCGTACCGCTCATGAAGCGGTAGGGGGCGGCCAATATTTTCCATGCTAAATGTGTTATTCTCAAGATGAGTGATTATTCACTTCATTACAAAAAATACACTTCCGTGATGATACGTGTTTGTCACAGTAGGTCACGTTTTCTTTCATGCATGTACATCCATGATGATTTTATGATAGAATCAAGATAGTCATACCTGTGTTGTCGTAGAAGTGTTCCATGACATTACCAAAATTATCATCACGGAAGTGTCCACTTCCATGATGATAAATCGCGCGTCATAGAATTGCTTTCGTCAAGGGTAACCGACACGTGGCATCCACCATAACGGGTCGCCGTTAAGCTATCGGGTTCCGGTTTGGATCTGATAACCCGTTAACAGCCAGGACCAATGGGGATTTTCCATGTGTAAAATTCTCAATGGCCAGAGGAACCACGTGTCGGCTCACCATTGGGACATATATCATCCACTCATTGGACCGAAGGCGCCTATGATATGTCGACACATGGCATGGCCCAACAGAGGCCCATTCCGGTGAAAAGGCCGACCCATTTGACTTGGTCAAAAGGTAGCGGGCCGGCCCACGGAAAGCCTGTTAACGACCTGTTCGCATATAGCCCATTTACAGCCCGCTAAGTCACGGCCCACTACGGCCTATCCAAATTAGGCCCAGTACCGTCATCTGGGCCATCCAATACAATTCCAGCCCGTTGTAACTTCCGGCCCATGTATGGCCCATGATGTCTTTCGGTCCATATGAGGCCCTTTGTAACTCTTGGCCCATTAATGGTCCGTGGTGAAACTGGCCCATAATGAACAGTGTATTGCTTTATACCCATTAATGGACCATTATTCCACTGGGTCGTTTCCAGCCCGTGTCATCTTTCGGCCTTCTCAGGGCCCATTTATTCTTGGGCTCATTTCCAACATTCGGTTACTTACGACCCGTTACTCGCATTTTCTGCTTGTGGGCCAAATTTAGCTTGTGGTTACAGTCGGCCCGTTTGTGGCGCATTAATCCGTTGGGCCATTTTCATAGCGTCATCAAATACGACCCATTAACGATGGCCCGTTACGGTCGGCCCATGAATGGATGATTCCAACTCTAGCCCATTTACGACCCATTATGCGAACCGTTATTGGCCCATGAATAGTACGACCCATGTTTGGCGAAATGATGATACTGCACGTAGAAGGCCCATTGATTAGACGGTCGTAGAAGGCCCATGGATCCTACGGCCCGTAGAAGGCCCATGGATCCTACGGCCCGTAGGAGGTCCATGGTAACGACAGTCCATGTGTTGCCACGGTTATTGTGGCCTAGTTATAAAAAATAGGTTATTGTGGCTAGAAGAAAAAATTGGAAAAGAACTGCAGCGACTACAAGCAAACAACTAAACAAGACAATAAGGAAATAAATAAGCAAGCAACTAATGCTAGGCTATTATGGCTATTACACATATTACATCCATTGGGCATCAAAGTTCGCCACCAGTGCAAATATAGGGAATAAAGCAGCATATTACACACACTGGCCGTCTAAATTGGCCACCATTGCAAATAAATGCGGCAGCAAAACAAGTCCATAACTGAAACAACTTTAGAAGAGCTCAAGAAACGTTATCCTGGGTATCCAGCATGCTGGCAATAAGCTTAGAAAGCTTATTACCTTTGTCCTATTTGGTGCTAAAATCCTCCAACGCTTGTTGTTGCACCAGAAAGTATGTATCTAAATGCTCCAGGGACTTCCGCAGTCCTTCCGCTTCTTGTCACAGCACAACTTATCGATGTCTTTCAGCTTGTCGTTGAGACTCAAGAAACTGAACTGATTCAGACAGTGATTTTGAATAGCTTGTGCCAGCGGTAGTGGCCAGTAACTCGAACACTAAACCAAGACAGGACCTTGGGGTTGTCTCACTGTCTTCAAGATAGTTTTCCTTAGCTATTTTATCAGCTTTGTTTGAGACCAACAAGGATGTCTCACTATCTTGAACCTTATCTGCATTACTTCCTTTACCATTTCTTAATAAGGCACTCTTCCCCAATATTCTTCCAGCATTCTAAAAGAAGAAACAAGAAGACACATAACAGGTTTAGCATGTACTAGTATATGAAACTCATTTCGGCGAACCAGTTCATTAGTAAGGTGGACAAGATTAAACTACCAAGTCTTCTATTGCCAAGTAGTACAATATAAAAGCATCAAACAAACATATATCTATGTCCTATGGTAACTCCATTGTCTTGCCAAATCAAAACAGAGACACGGTTAAAATCATATCAGTTCAAGAGAAAGCAGCACTGAAAGAATACAAAGTGTGGAAAACTACACGACACAACAAGATTTCAGATGGGTACCACGGGTCTACATGTAAAACAACACTATTGGCTCTGTTGTGATGCTAATAATGTGGATGATATGAGAAGTCAACTGTATACAATTGAAATTGAAATCAATAGAGCTATTTATAAGAGCAAACCTGTTAAAGAAACATGCGTAAACATACATGTTGTGCCATTGGAGTTTTGATTGGAACCTTCAATTTAAAAATAAGTTTGTATGACTAAATATAGTGATACAAGAGCAAAGCAGTATGCACGATAGCAACTAAATGACAGTTGTTCTTTAGGTTTAAGCACTTGTTCTACATGAACAGAGCATAGGTACTAGGTTACTGTCTGCTAGGGTTGGGGTTACATTGGGTGAAGTTGGTTCTCTGTCCATCGCAGTAGCAGTACAATCTCCGAGAGTCTGGGTTATGTGTGGTAGGGCTGGTTCTCGTGCATATACAACTGGTGTGTTATCTCCACCAAGAGGTAGCAATGTTTTATTTGAAGACCGTGTTTTTACCCCGCTAGATACTGCCATCACCCACTCCAATTCAAATGGCCGATAAACAGGAAACATAGTTGAATGTACAGACATTGTGTGACAGACAGCTGCAATAGGCAGTCTAGAAAAAAGAGGGCATGAAATAGTTGACATGTATATTGTTTAACTAAAACGGGTAGAATGACATAATTTCACATATATGATCTCTATCTAAACTAGATAGCATAGCATGACATAATTCTAAGATATGATGACTAACTAAACAGGATGGCATGAGATAATTATATGATGTCTTTAGTAAACAGGTTCTCATGACATAATTCACATACATGTTATCTAAGTAATGAGGATCGCATGATTTAATTCACATATGTGATTTATATGCTAAGCAGAGGGCATTTGCATATATGATGTCTGAACTAAGAACATGGTGTTGTATATTGTGTATATGATGCATAAAATATGCAATGCAAGACACCATCCACATGATATGAGCAGTATAACCATGCCAAGTTAGAGCATACACCTCGGTGGGGGAATAAGACTGGTCATCTATCTCTGAATCCATCTCCGAGGACCTATCGGGACCCAGCAAGAGATCTGCTTCGACAGGTAGCACTGTCTGCTATGAAGACCTTGTTTTCACTCCAGATTTTTCCATCACCCACTCAAATGGCTGATTCACAGGAAGAGTAGTTTAATGTACAAACATTGTTGACAAATGGAAATGTAATGAAGAAAAGGATGGGCGAGATATCATTCAAATATATGATACCTAGTTAAATAGGATGGCATTGCATATTTCACATATATTATGGCTGGCTAAAAGAGATGAAACTACATAATTCCCATATATGATATAGAAACTAAACAGGTGGCATTACAGAACATGTCTAAACTAAGCAGATGACATATATGATGTCGAAAGTAGGCACTGCAAGGCAACATATGCATGATATGACTAACATCATCATGCCGAGTTAGAGTAAACACCTTGGGGGGGGGTAAATAGGAGTGGTTAGCTGCGTCTGAATCCGCCTCAGAACATATATCTTCCTCTGGATTACAATCTGGAGGGGGGGGAAAGGTTTGCCATTGAACCCACCATGGAGCGTGTCTGCATGACATTGTATTGCCGCGCAAAACTCTTCTCTTTTTCTCTACATGTTCAGCATAACTATATGCAATATCTGACATGCAAACGTAAAATATAGTGAGATTATGTAAGGAGAGCATGCATAAATCTAGAGTGATGGTAACAACTAGTGGATGGATCCAAAAATAATGATAATAGGCTGATGATAGCTTTTAGTTAATAAAAAGACAGATGATGATTGCTTTACTATTTGTTTCCCACACAAGATGAACAACATAGGCATACCCTAGATGAACCAGATAATAGACAGAGATACTATTCATTGCTGCCTCGATATGTGCCCCACAACTAATTTTAAAACTCAAGTTTGACCATTGACCTGACTTGGAGTCTAAGAGGTGAAGAGGACGATAAAATAGCAGGTAATATTAAGCAATGCATAACATAAGCAGAAACAAAAGAGTGCGACCTCTCTTGTGGACCTGTGTACTCCTTAGATTCATCTACTAAGTCGATGATGGTGATGCCATTGCCGTGGGTATCGGTGGCAGGGAAGGAGATCTGAGGCGGCGCAAGACTGTCAGGAGTCGTGATGTCTATTTTGGTGGATGCTTTTTCAATGGAGCAGCTCTGATGAGGTGGACGACGTCACGGCAGGAGCAGGACAAACCACACAAAGTTTTCTTAGACACCTACCTGTAACTCAAGTAATTTCGTAAGGGCTCCTTTGGCTTGCAGGATTGTAAGAATGCAAGGATAGGAAAAACACCGGAATAGGATAGGAATGCACGTGAGAAACAGAGCATTTGTAAACACATGATTTCTGTCAACTTGCGTGTTTGGTTCATAGGAATTGGAAGAGTAGAGGAATGCAAAGAAACATGGCCAAATTAAAGTGAAACCATATGAAAGTGTGTACAGTTAGAATGTTATTCTGCCACTAATGCACTTGGTCTTGTTTTCATGCATAGGATTTTGAAAAGTAGGTCCAGGTGGATGTTTTGCTCCATTCCTTTCAACAAAATGCATGAATAATTGAATAGTAGAGTGCCATAGGAAAATTTCCTATTGCTATATTTTTCCTTCAGTTTTTCCTTTGAACCAAATAGCCCTAATGGATTTACATGAATGTAGAGTAATAAGTGATGCGACAAGTGCACAACCTCTTTGCCGTAGCCGTGTCGACCTCAGCATAATTGGGTTGGTCACCGAAGAATTTGAGGCAGAGGTGTGATGACCCACAAGTGTAGGGGATCTATCGTAGCCTTTTCGATAAGTAAGAGTGTCGAACCCAATGAGGAGCAGAAGGAAATGATAAGAAGTTTTCAGTAAGGTATTCTCTGCAAGCACCGAAATTATCGGTAACAGATAGTTTTGTGATAAGGTAATTTGTAACGAGTAGCAAGTAATAAAAGTAAATAAGGTGCAGCAAGATGGCCCAATCCTTTTTGTAGTAAAGGACAAGCCTGGACAAACTCTTATATGAAAGAAAGCGCTCCCGAGGACACATGGGAATTATCGTCAAGCTAGTTTTCATCACGTTCATATGATTCACGTTTAGTACTTTGATAATTTGATTTGTGGGTGGACTGGTGCTTGGGTACTATCCTTACTTGGAAAAGCATCCCACTTATGATTAACCCCTATTGCAAGCATCCGCAACTACAACAGAAGTATTAAGGTAAACCTAACCATAGCATGAAACATATGGATCCAAATCAGCCCCTTACGAAGCAAACCATAAACTAGGGTTAAAGCTCCTGTCACTCTAGCAACCCATCATCTACTTATTGAAGGAAATATGCCCTAGAGGCAATAATCAAGTTATTATTTATTTCCTTATTTCATTATAAATGTTTATTATTCATGCTAGAATTGTATTAACCGGAAACATAATACATGTGTGAATACATAGACAAACAGAGTGTCACTAGTATGCCTCTACTTGACTAGCTCGTTAATCGAAGATGGTTGAGTTTCCTAGCCATGGACATGAGTTGTCATTTGATTAATGGGATCACATCATTACAAGAATGATGTGATTGACTTGACCCATTCTGTTAGCTTAGCACTTGATCGTTTAGTAGGTTGCTATTGCTTTCTTCATGACTTATACATGTTCCTATGACTATGAGATTATGCAACTCCCGTTTACCGGAGGAACACTTTGTGTGCTACCAAATGTCACAATGTAACTGGGTGATTATAAAGGTGCTCTACAGGTGTCTCCAAAGGTACTTGTTGGGTTGGCGTACTTCGAGATTAGGTTTTGTCACTCCGATTGTCGGAGAGGTATCTCTGGGCCCACTTGGTAATGCACATCACTATAAGCCTTGCAAGCATTGTAACTAATGAGTTAGTTACGAGATGATGTATTACGGAATGAGTAAAGAGACTCGCCAGTAATGAGATTGAACTAGGTATTGAGATACCGACGATCGAATCTCGGGCAAGTAACATACCGATGACAAAGGGAACAACGTATGTTGTTATGCGGTTTGACCGATAAAGATCTTCGTAGAATATGTGGGAACCAATATGAGCATCCAGGTTCCACTATTGGTTATTGGCCGGAGACGTGCCTCGGTCATGTCTACATAGTTCTCGAACCCGTAGGGCCCGCACGCTTAAAGTTTCGATGACGATTGTATTATGAGTGTATGTGATTTGATGTACCGAAGGAAGTTCAGAGTCCCGGATGAGATCGGGTACATGACGACGAGTCTCCAAATGGTCGAGATGTAAAGATCGATATATTGGACGACTATATTCAAACATCGGAAAGGTTCCGAGTGATTCAGGTATTTTCGGAGTACCTGGGAGTTACGGGAATTCACCGGGAGAAGTATTGGGCCTTATTGGGCCATACGGGAATAGAGGAGGGAGGCCAAAAGGAAGGAGGCGCGCGCCCCCCCCCCCTCTAGTCCGAATTGGACAAGGGGTGCAGCCCCCCTTTTCCTTTTCCCTATCCCCCTCTTTCCTTCTCTCCTACCCCGGAAAGGAAAGGGGAATCCTACTTGGACTTGGGAGTCCTAGTAGGACTCCCCACACTTGGCGCGCCCCCTCTAGGGTCGGCCTCTCCCTCCCTCATTTATATACGGGGGGTAGGGGGGCACCTCTAGACACACAAGTTGATCTGTTGATCTCTCCCAGCCATGTGCTGTGCCCCCCTCCACCATAATCCACCTCGATCATATCATAGAGGTGCTTAGGCGAAGCCCTGCATCGGTAGCATCATCATCACCTTCATCACGTCGTCATGCTGGCGAAACTCTCCCTTGAAGCTCTGCTAGATCGAAGTTCGTGGGACGTCATCGAGCTGAACGTGTGCTGAACTCGGAGGTGCCG
Source organism: Triticum dicoccoides (assembly GCF_002162155.2). NCBI lineage: Eukaryota > Viridiplantae > Streptophyta > Magnoliopsida > Poales > Poaceae > Triticum > Triticum dicoccoides. The sequence goes on from NC_041382.1 coordinate 436,262,446, forward strand.
TACGTTCGGTACTTGATCGGTCAGATCGTGAAGACATACGACTACATCAACCGCGTTGTGCTAACGCTTCCGCTTTCGGTCTACGAGGGTACATGGACAACACTCTCCCGTCTCGTTGCTATGCATCACCATGATCCTGTGTGTGCGTAGGAATTTTTTGGAAATTACTACGTTTCCCAACAGTGGCATCCGAGCCAAGTTTTATGCGTAGATGTTATCTGCACGAGTGGAACACAAGTGAGTTGTGGGCAATACAAGTCATACTGCTTACCAGCATGTCATACTTTGGTTTGGCTGTATTGTTGGATGAAGCGGCCCGGACCGACATTACGTGTACGCTTACGCGAGACTGGTTCTACTGACGTGCTTTGCACACAGGTGGCTGGCGGGTGTCAGTTTCTCCAACTTTAGTTGAACCGAGTGTGGCTACGCCCGTTCCTTGAGAAGGTTAAAACAACACTAACTTGACGAACTATCATTGTGGTTTTGATGCGTAGGTAAGAACAGTTCTTGCTCAGTCCGTAGCAGCCACGTAAAACTTGCAACAACAAAGTAGAGGACATCTAACTTGTTTTTGCAGGGCAAGTTGTGGTGTGATATGGTCAAGACATGATGAGATATAAGTTGTTGTATGAGATGATCATGTTTTGTTGAAGTTATCGGCAACTGGCAAAAGCCTTATGGTTGTCCTTTTATTGCATAAGATGCAAGCGCCAAATAATTGCTTTACTTTATTGCTATGCGATAGCAATAGTTGCAAGAGCAATAGTTGGCGAGACGACCATGTGACGACACATTGATATAGATCAAGATGATGGAGATCATGGTGTCATGCCGGTGACGATGGAGATCATGATGGAGATGGAGATCAAAGGCACAAGATGATGATGGCCATATCATGTCACATATTATGATTGCATGTGATGTTTATCTTTTATACATCTTATCTTGCTTAGTTCGGCGGTAGCTTTATAAGATGATCTCTCACTAAATTTCAAGGTATAACTGTTCTCCCTGAGTATGCACCATTGTGAAAGTTCTTGATGCTGAAACACCACATGATGATCGGGTGTGATAGGCTCTACGTTCAAATAGAACGGGTGCAAAACAGTTGCACACGCGGAATACTCAGGTTAAACTTGACGAGCCTAGCATATGCAGATATGGGCTTGGAACACTCAGACCGAAAGGTCGAGCGTGAATCATATAGAAGATATGATCAACATAGTGATGTTCACCATTCAAAACTACATCTCACGTGATGATCCGACATGGTTTAGTTGATTTGGATCACGTGATCACTTAGATGATTAGAGGGATGTCTATCTAAGTGGGAGTTTTTAAGTAATATGATTAATTAAAATTTAATTTATCATGAACTTAGTCCTGGTAGTATTAGCGTATCTATGTTGTAGATCAATAGCTCGCGATGTTGCTCCCCGTTTATTGTGTTCCTAGAGAAAAACTATGTTGAAAAATGTTAGTAGCAATGATGCAGATTGGATCCATGATCTGAGGATTATCCTCATTGCTGCATAGAAGAATTATGTCCTTGATGCACCGCTATGTGATAGACCTATTGCAGGGGCACATGCAGATGTTATGAATGTTTGGCTAGCTCAATATGATGACTACTTGATAGTTTAGTGCACCATGCTTAACGGCTTAGAATCGGGGCTTCAAAGACGTTTTGAACACCGTGGAGCATATAAGATGTTCCAAGAGTTGAAATTGGTGTTTCATACTCATGCCCATGTCGAGAGGTATGAGACCTCTGACAGTACTTTGCCTACAAGATGGAGGAGAATAGCTCAACCAGTGAGCATGTGGTCAGATTGTCTGAGTACTACAATTGCTTGAATCAAGTGGGAGTTAATCTTCCAGATAAGAGAGTATTTGACAAAGTTCTCTAGTCACTATCACTAAGTTACTAGAACTTAGTGATGAACTATAATATGCAAGGGATGACAAAAGTAATTCCCAAGCTCTTCGTGATGCTGAAATCGACGAAGGTAGAAATCAAGAAAAGCATCAAGTGTTGATGGTTGACAAAGACCACTAGTTTCAAAAAAAGGGCAAAGGGAAGAAGGGGAACTTCAAGAAGAACGGCAAGCAAGTTGCTGCTCAAGTGAAGAAGCCCAAGTCTGGACCTAAGCCTGAGACTAAGTGCTTCTACTGCAAAGGGACTGGTCACTAGAAGCGGAACTGCCCCAAGTATTTGGCGGATAAGAAGGATGGCGAGGTGAACAAAGGTATATTGGATATACATGTTATTGTTGTGTACTTACTAGTGTTTATAGCAACCCCTCGGTATTTGTCGGGTTTCGGGTTCCGGCAGACCCTTCAGGTTCGAACACTGGGGTGCGCGCGGAGATTTCGCCTTCTACCTACCTGCACCCCACCGCCTCGCTAAGATCTAAGCTATGGAAAGAACAACACAAGAGACACAGGGTTTATACTGGTTCGGGCCATCGTTGTGGTGTAATACCCTACTCCAGTGTGGTTTGGTGGATTGCCTCTTGGGCTGATGATGATGAGCAATACAAGGAAGAACATCCTCGCGAGGGTCTGTTCTTGGCTGGGGCGATGAACTGCTAGGAGGAGTTCAGTCACCCTTCTCTCTCTCTCTCTCTCTCTCTCTTGCCGATCTGATCTTATCTCGTTGATCTGGTCTCTTTCTCTATCCTGATGATCTCTTCTTCTCCCCTTGGTCTCTCTCTCTATCCTGATGATCTCTTCTTCTCCCCTCGGTCTCTCCTCATCCCCTAGGGGTGGCTAGTCCTATTTATAGGCAAAGGCCCTGGGCCTCTTCCCAAATATTGAGCGGGAAGGGTGCCAACAATTGGCCATTTTGAAGGGGAACATCGGGTACACTTATCCTGACTAAAGTTGGTCCTCGCCTGCCAAAGGCTCTGGTGGTGACGCTAGCTTGGGCTCCACAATGACTTCCTCCCTGCCGTTGGGCTGGTCTTGGTCTCGTTGCACCGAAACGGGTGCCTTTGCTTGATGCTCTCGCCTGCGCTTGCTCCCTTTGCACCAAAGAAGAAAGGAGGACACTGCGTGGGCTGGCGCCCGCCTGGCACCCTTGGTCGTCATGGCTTGCGTCACGGGCACCTCATGAGGTACCCCGCCTTGATCTCTCCGCCTCCTCGTGAGCCAGCCTAATGAGGCCATGCCTGAGGAAGCTCTGTGTCGTCCGCCCCGCGAGGCTTGGCCCCTCGCGAGGGTCTTGGGTAAGTGTTAATGAAGATGGGCCACGCTGGGACCCCCTTTGAGCCACGCCGCAGGCCGCAGGCAGGCAAGTCTGGGGACCCCCGTTCCCAGAATGCCGACAGTAGCCCTCGGGCCCAAGGCGTGCCCGGACTTGGCCGTGCAGGGAGGTGAAAGGGCAAGAGCGAAGCGCCACGGGCCCTAACAGCCTGCAGCCTTGGGCGCCATGTGGCAGTTGATTGGACGTGAGCGTCTCCACTTCCCTATGGCGCCTCGGCAACTGCACGGACTGGACAAGTCCCTGCATGCAAAGCGGGTCATGATTACTTGCGATCGTGGAAGCCGACGGTTGGCCTTCGCCGGCTATAAGTACGAAGCGGCTCGCGCCCTTCCAGTCCATCTCTTCTTGCTTCTCCTTCTTCCCGGTCCTTGCTCCGTCTTGCTGCGATGGCTTCGATCCGCCGGTTCTCGGTGGTAGAGAAGGGAAAGGCTCCCCGGGAGGAACCAGACCTGCTCCCGCCGAAGAAACGGCTCGCCCCCCACCGCCGGGACGAGGGGGCCCATCAGGTGGTCTCGAGGCCCTGGTGCGAGCGGCCACCGCCGGGGTTCCCGCTTACCTTGTACGCCCACATCGAGGGCTTTGAAGGAGTCGATGCTGATCGCCACGGGCGGCGCCGCCGTCGGCGCCGACGGGTCACGAAGGTGTGGGTCGTCCCCCCTGGGGTCCACACCGAGGGCTCCTCCTGAGAGTTCGTGCTCCACGCCGCCATGCCTCCTCAGTATTGGATTCGCCTTCCTCCCTTCTTCGCCTCCATCATCCCGCAGGGAGAACTCCTGGAGCTTTGGCTGCAGCATGCCGGCTGCAGCACCCTCGCGACCGAGGCAGAGGTCGCGGTCGTTGCCCCGGGCGAGGTCTTCATGACTCGAGGCTGGGGCGAAATAGCCCGGGTTTGCAAGATAAGAGGCGCCTTCGCGATCCACTTGGAGTACGGCGGTGCTTCGGTGATGTTCTTCAAGGTCTTTGATGCGAACAGGCGCCGGCTGGAGTGCTGCCCCGGGAGAGGTGGTCGGGACCCTGCTACGGCGGGGACTAGGCCCGCCGACCGCTCCCTTGGCGGCTCCTCAGGCGGTGGAGGCGTCGGAGGATCCAGCGACTCTGGCGAGCTCTTCGCGACTCCGGAGACGAGCGACGACAACTACGAGCCCCCGAGCCGGCGCCGCTCCTGGAGCAGGGCGGGCTCGTCAGGCCGTCGCTGACTCTGATCTGGATGGGGTTAGCTACGGTGCTTGATGGCCCACTGTTGATGATGGCGCCTTTTGCAGGGGCGCGTGTAGTTAGCGTCCTTTTAGGATCTGTTCCCTGCGAGGAATCAAAGACGCGTCCCATGGGGGCTTGTAAGGTGCCTGTGATCCTGTTTGTTAATATAACCCTTGTTGTAGAATTGTGTGAGTTTCTCATTCCGTCTTAGCTCAATTCTCCCTTTCGAACCTCACGAGGGCTTGGTGCTCTGCGCCGACAGGTCCCAGTCCCAAGGCGGCTTTAGCCGTCGCTGGTATGCCAGGTCGCGATGCCGTGGTCAAGGCCAGGAGGTGAGCGACCCGGGGTCCGGTAAGAGCCCCTGAGTCGCGATGCTCAGGAGGTCCCCTTTGGCGCTCAAGCAGCCGTCGTTCGGTGAGAAAGGAGAGCGGCGTCGCTAACACGGAATTGCATTAGGTGCGGGGATGGTGCCACGGTAGCTGGTGCTTCCGGGTGGTGACTTATCTCGAGAATCAGGGACCGCTCCCTGGTGTGTCGCCGGGTCCGTGCATCGGCAGGCGTGAGGTTGCTCGGCGAGGTCCTCGCATGTCCCTCCCCTCTCGCCTTTGCTCCCCTTTCTGCTCTACGTCCTCGGGTCCCGGCCCTCGAGCGAGTCTCAGCCATCGCTGGTATGCCAGGTCGCGATGCCGTGGACAAGGCCAGAGGGTGAGGGCTGGAGAGCCACTAGGAGCCCTGAGTCGCGATGCTCAGGCACCCCCCTTTAACATGCAAGCGGTTCGCGCGGATGAGAGTGGTGGAGACACCGCATGGGCCTCGCTTGACGCAGCTCCTTTAGGAGATCCTGTAGACCCATCATAGAAAGAATGAGGGGTTGCCGTGACAATTGACAGTCAGCCGTTGGTTGCTTCTGAGAGGCGATGAGGCACTGAGGGCTTGACGAGGTGGTGCCATGCGGGGCTGCCGCAGCCAGAGCTCAGCCATTCAGGTTTGTCGGTGTTGCAGGGACGGACCCATGCGCAAGCGCCGTGCCGTTATGGGAGCAGCTCCGTCAGTTGGAGTCAGTTGAGCGGGCAACTAGGTGAAACACATTAGCCGTGAAGGAGTGGATTCATTCAAATAGATGCTAGGAAGGCGGACATCACTGGGTCAGGCCCGAGTGACTTGGGGGATGACGCAGCCCGAGGGGCGCCCCCAACAAAGTAAGCTAGCAACATGAAATAAAAGGGATACATGCCGCAGGGACGGAACCACGCGGCCTGGGAATAATGCAGCCCTGGGGGCGCTCCCAGCTAGAAATGAAACTTGAAAGATGTCACCTGATGATGTTGAGGACGAAGCAGCGTTGGTGTAGCAGACTCGGTGGGCTGCGGAAGCCGATCCTCACGAGCCCCCAGGCCCAGGGGCCTCGGGAGGCTCCAGAGGCGCTGGTGGCTCCTCGCGGACCATCTCCATCTCTGCCAGGGCTGCGGAGCGCCTGGCCTCTTGAGCCTCCATGATGCCCCTCATGAGGCGCTGGTACGTGGCAGCCGCGCTTGGCAGGCCGTAAGGCATGCAAACATAGCTATGGGGTGGACCTTCGCAGTGCCCCACTCGCGAGGGCCAGAGGCGCTCCAGAGAGGCGACTCGATTGAGCCCTGGTATGTCGATGCAGACGCGCAGCCCACCATCCTCGCCTGGATGGGGAGCCACAGCTGGTAGGCGGCGGCCGCCTCTCATGACTCTTGACTCCTGTAGCTCCTGAATGGCCTTGCTGACGAACTCTTGAGGGTCTGGCCGTCCTTGCCTTAATCCTTCTTGAGGGAAACGTGCTTCGAAACACGCCTACATGTGGTGCCCAAGCGCCTCCCTCGTGACCTTAGCCAGGTCGGTGGCCCTCCAGGGGAGAGCCCCCGAGCCCTTCCTGAGGAGGGCACCGGGTGCGCTTTCCTATGCGATGGAAGGAGGTTCCCCCTGGGCAGGCGTGGGCCCTGAGGGGCCTGCCTCCTGAGGAGCCGGGCCGGACGATGTCTTCTTCTTCTTCTTGGGGGTGGCCTCGGGAAGCCTCCTACTTCCGCGATCCGGGTCTTCCAGTGATGCAGCCTGAAAGGCTTGTTCCAGGGAACACACCGCGTCCTTCTCTTCACAGGGCACCGTGATGACTCCGCCACTTCCTGGCATCTTGAGGACGTTGTAGCCATGGTGAGTCATGGCCATGAACTTGGCCAGCGCTGGGTACCCAAGGATGGCATTGTACGACAGGCGAATGTGAGCGATGTCGAAGTCGATGAGCTCGGTGCGGTAGTTGCTGCGCGCCCCGAAGGTGACAGGGAGGCGGACCTGCCCAATCGGGACCGTGGAGCCGTCGGTGACTCCGGAGAAAGGCTTGGTTGGCTGAAGCTGGTTGTAGGGCACTTGGAGATTGTTGAATGTTTCCACGGACAGGACGTTGAGCCCTGCCCCGCCATCGATGAGGGTCCTGGTGACCAGCACGTTGCTGATGATTGGGGAACAAAGCATCGGGAGGACTCCGGCCATGGCCGCACACTTGAGTTGATCCCTGAGCTGAACGTGATGGCGCACGCCGACCACCTGAGAGGGCGCGTGGCTTCGAGCTTGGGGAGGACTGCATTCACTTCGCGGGTGAACTGCTTGAAGATGCGCTCAGAGGCTGGGGCTTGAGCCCCGCCCAGGATGCAGGCGATCGCGCGCGGCTCGTGGAAGCCCCCAGCCCCCTCTTCCTGATGGCGGTCCTCGCTTCTCCTTGGCTGCAGCGGCAGCGGAGGGAGGCCTGCGTTGCCTTGCGGGCGATCCTCGCGAGGCTGATCCCTCCAGTCTCCCTCGCGAGGCGGGTCTTGCCAGCGATCCTCGCGAGGTCGATCACGCCACCCTTGGCGCGGGCAGCGGTCTTCCCAGCGTCCTGCGTTTCTTCCTTCCTTCTCGCACGGCTCGGAGCTCTTGACATTCGTTGGTGTTGTGGGTGTGGAGGTCGTGGTACACATAGTACCGACTGCCCTTGGAAGATTCGGCTGATCTTTGCCCCGCTTGGTGTCTGGTTCTGCTGCGAGCACGGCAGCCCCCTTGCGCTTCACATACTTGGCCTTGGGCTTCTTCTCTTCTGGGTCAGCGGCAGGCAGCTCAAGGAGGGAGAGACGCCCTTCCTTAGCCCTGGCGCACTTGGTCGCCAAGTTGAACAGCTCCAAGGAAGTGCACAGGTCTTCATGCATCGCCAGCTCCTCCTTCATCTTGATGTCGCGCACGTCATCGGAGAAGGCTGAGATGATGGCCTCCTCGGTCACCTTGGGAATCTTGAGGCGTGCGTTGTTGAAGCGCTGGATGTACTTCTGCAGGGTCTCTCCGGGTTGTTGCTTGATGCGGCGCATGTCGCTCACGGCGGGTGGCCGGTCGCGAGTACATTGGAAGTTGGCGATGAAGCGGGTGCGCATCTCGTCCCAGGAGGAGATCGTGCCCGGGGCTAGGTTCAGGAGCCAGGTGCGGGCCCAGTCCTTGAGCGCCATGGGGAACCAGTTCGCCATGACCTTCTCGTCTCCATTGGAAGCTTCAATGCCCAGCTCATAGAGCTGGAGAAACTCCGCAGGGTCGGTCATGCCGTCGTAACGAGGAGGCAGGTCTGGCTTGAACTTGCCGGGCCACGCAACGCTGCGTAGCTCGATGGTGAAGGCACGGCAGCCTGCTGTGGCCACAGGAGGCCTTGGGTGACGGAGAGCTTGGTCTTGCTGGTCCCCACGCGTTGCAGCTGGGAGCAGCGCGGGGTCTTGATGTGCGGGAGCAGGAGCATGGTCGCGACGTGCTGGAGCAGGGAGCGCCCGGGCAGCTTCTTGCGGGCAAGGGATTTCTTGGCAGCTCTGCTCTTGCCTCGCCGGCACCTGACGGAGCGGGTTCCGCCCATGGGCCACGCGCCTTGTAGTCTGGGCGCCTTCTTGAGGAGGAGGCGGCTGGGGCGCTCCCGGAGCTTCGTCGCCCACGCAGGGCGGGGTGTGGTGCAGCGGAACGAACGGCGCAGGAGAGCCCCCTGTGGCGCGGACGAGCTCGGCGACGCGGTCGAGCCATTCTTCGTAGACGTTGTCGAAGGGACGGTAGCGCAGGAGCTCGTTTGCCGCGATAAGCGTAGCTCGAGCCTCCATGGGTGCGCGGAGCGTGCGGGACGAAGAACCAGCTGGGGTGAGCGAGGGAGTGGCGGTGCGGCCATCTTGCCGCACGGATGGATGCTGAGACGATGCTTGCTGCTCGTTTCCCGCCGGGCCGGTGGCGGCGTTGACGGCAGGTGACGGGGAACGACGAGGACGCCCGCCGACTGGAGCCATCTGGGCGACGCGGGAGGCGAGAGCGGCCCGGCGCTCGGCGCGGGCCCGACGAGCGTCAGACATGGACGCGATGGTCGGAGGAGAACGGGGCGGTGGAAGACGAATTCCGGCGCACCCCTACCTGGCGCGCCAAATGTCGGGTGTCGGGTTCCGGCAGACCCTTGAGGTTCGAACACTGGGGTGCGCGCGGAGATTTCGCCTTCTACCTACCTGCACCCCACCGCCTCGCTAAGATCTAAGCTATGGAAATAACAACACAAGAGACACAGGGTTTATACTGGTTCGGACCACCGTTGTGTTGTAATACCCTACTCCAGTGTGGTTTGGTGGATTGCCTCTTGGGCTGATGATGATGAGAAATACAAGGAAGAACAGCCTCGCGAGGGTCTGTTCTTGGCTGGGGCGATGAACTGCTAGGAGGAGTTCAGTCACCCTTGTCTCTCTCTCTCTTGCTGATCTGATCTTATCTCGTTGATCTGGTCTCTCTCTCTATCCTGATGATCTCTTCTTCTCCCCTCGGTCTCTCTCTCTATCCTGATGATCTCTTCTTCTCCCCTCGGTCTATCCTCATCCCCTGGGGGTGGCTAGTCCTATTTATAGGCAAAGGCCCTGGGCCTCTTCCCAAATATTGAGCGGGAAGGGCAACAACAATTGGCCATTTTGAAGGGGAACATCGGGTACACTTATCCCGACTAAAGTTGGTCCTCACCTGCCAAAGGCTCTGGTGGTGACGCTAGCTTGGGCTCCACAATGACTTCCTCCCTGCCATTGGGCTAGTCTTGGTCTCGTTGCACCGAAACGGGTGCCTTTGCTTGATGCTCTCGCCTGCGCTTGCTCCCTTTGCACCAAACAGGAAAGGAGGACACTGCGCGGGCTGGCGCCCGCCTGGCACCCTTGGTCGTCATAGCTTGCGTCACGGGCACCTTGTGAGGTACCCCGCCTTGATCTCTCCGCCTCCTTGCGAGCCAGCCTGATGAGGCCGTGCCTGAGGAAGCTCTGTGTCGTCCGCCCCGCGAGGCTTGGCCCCTCGCGAGGGTCTTGGGTCTGTGTTGATGAAGATGGGCCGCGCTGGGCCCCCCTTTGAGCCATGTCGCAGGCCGCAGGCAGGCAAGTCTGGGGAACCCCGTTCCCAGAACGCCGACAGTATTTGATACTAGTTCAGTTGCTAAGAGTAGTAACTTGAAACAGGAGTTGCAGAATGAACATAGACTAGTTAAGGGTAAAGTGACGATGTGTGTTGGAAGTAGTTCCAAGAATTATATGATCATCATCACACACTCCCTATACTTTCGGGATTAGTGTTGAACCTAAATAAATGTTATTTGGTGTTTGCGTTTAGCAAGAATATGATTTGATCATGTTTATTGCAATACGGTTATTCATTTAAGTTAGAGAATAATTGTTATTCTGTTTACATGAATAAAACCTTCTATGGTTATACACCCAATAAAATGGTTTGTTGGATCTCGATCGTAGTGATACACATATTGATAATATTGAAGCCAAAAGATGCAAAGTTAATAATGATAGTGCAACTTATTTGTGGCACTGCCGTTTAGGTCATATTGGTGTAAAGCGCATGAAGAAAATCCATGCTGATGGGTTTTGGAATCACTTGATTAATGAATCAGTAGATGCTTGTGAACCATTCCTCATGGGCAAAGATGACTAAGAATCCATTCTCCGGAACAATGGAGCGAGCAACTGACTTATTGGATATAATACATACTGATGCATGAGGTCCGATGAGTGTTGAGTCTCGCGGCGAGTATCGTTATTTTCTGACCTTCACAGATGATTTGAGCAAATATGGGTATATCTACTTGAAGAAACATAAGTCTGAAACATTTGAAAAGTTCAAAGAATTTCAGAGTGAAGTGGAAAATCATCGTTACAAGAAAAGAAAGTTTCTACGATCTGATCATGGAGGAGAATATTTGAGTTGCGAGTTTGGTCTTCATTTGAAACAATGTGGAATAGTTTCGCAACTCACGCCACCCGGAACACCACAGCGTAATGGTGTGTCCGAACATCGTAACCGTACTTTATTAGATATGGTGCAATATATGATGTCTCTTACCAATGCACCACTATCGTTTTGGGGTTATGTATTAGAGACAGCTGCATTCACGTTAAATAGGGCACCATCCAAATCCGTTGAGACGACACCATATGAACTATGGTTTGGCAAGAAACCAAAGTTGTCATTTCTTAGTTTGGGGTTGCCATGCTTATGTGAAAAAGTTTCATCCTGATAAGCTCAAACCCAAATTGGAAAAGTGCGTCTTCGTAGGATACCCAAAAGTTACTGTTGGGTACACCTTCTATCACAGATCCGAAGGCAAGATATTCGTTTCTAAAAATGAATCCTTTCTAGAGAAGGAGTTTCTCTCGAAAGAAGAGAATGGGAGGAAAGTAGAACTTGATAAGGTAATTGTACCTTCTCCCGAATTGGAAAGTAGTTCATCACTGAAATTAGTTCCAGTGATGCTTACACCAATTAGTGAGGAAGTTAATGATGATGATCATGAAAGCTTCAGATCAAGTTACTACCGAACCTCGTAGGTCAATCAGAGTATGTTCCGCACCAGAGTGGTACGGTAATCCTATTCTGGAGTTCATGTTACTTGACCATGACAAACCTACGAACTATGAGGAAGTGATGATGAGCCCAGATTCCGCAAAATGGCTTGAGGCCATGAAATCTGAGATGGGATCCATGTATGAGAACAAAGTGTGGACTTTGGTTGACTTGCCCAATGATCGGCAAGCCATAGAAAATAAATGGATCTTCAAGAGGAAGACGGACGGTGATAGTAGTGTTACTATCTACAAAGCTAGACTTGTCGAAAAAGGTTTTTGACAAAGTTCAAGGTGTTGAGTATGATGAGATTTTATCACTCGTAGCGACGCTTAAGTCTGTCTGAATCATGTTAGAAAATTGCCGCATTTTATGAAATCTGGCAAATGGATAAACAAAACTGCATCCCTTAAAGGATTTATTAAAGAAAGAGTTGTATATGATGCAACCAGAAGGTTTTGTCAATCCTAAAGGTGCTAACAAAATATGCAAGCTCCAGTGATCCATCTATGGACTGGTGCAAGCATCTAGGAGTTGGAATATACGCTTTGATAAGTTGATCAAAGCATATAGTTTTATACAGACTTGCGGTGAAGCCTGTATTTACAAGAAAGTGAGTGGGAGCATACAACATTTCTGATAAGTATATGTGAATGACATATTGTTGATTGGAAATAATGTAGAATTATTCTGCAAAGCATAAAGGAGTGTTTGAAAGGAGTTTTTCAAAGAAAAACCTCAGTGAAGCTGCTTACATATTGAGCATCAAGATCTATAGAGATAGATCAAGACGCTTGATAAGTTTTTTCAATGAGTACATTCCTTGACAAGATTTTGAAGTAGTTCAAAATGGAACAGTCAAAGAAAGAGTTCTTGCCTGTGTTACAAGGTGTGAAATTGAGTATGACTCAAAGCCCGACGACGGCAGAAGATAGAAAGAGAATGAAAGTCATTCCCTATGCCTCAGCCATAGGTTCTATAAAGTATGTGATGCTGTGTACCAGATCTATTGTATACCCTACAATTTTTTTGGCAAGGTAGTACAAAAGTGATCTAGGAGTAGATCACTGGACAGCAGTCAAAATTATCCTTAGTGGAATAAGGATACGTTTCTCGATTATGGAGGTGACAAAAGGTTCATCGTAAAGAGTTACATCGATTCAAGCTTTGACACCGATCTGGATGACTCTAAGTCTCGATCTAGATACATATTGAAAGTGGGAGCAATTAGCTAGAGTAAGCTCCGTGCAGAGCATTGTTGACATAGAAATTTGCAAAATACATACAGATCTGAATGTGGCAGACCTGTAGACTAAACTTCTCTCACAAGCAAAACATGATCACACCTTAGTACTCTTTGGGTGTTAATCACATAGCGATGTGAACTAGATTATTGACTCTAGTAAACCCTTTGGGTGTTGGTCACATGACGATGTGAACTATTGGTGTTAAATCACATGGCGATGTGAACTAGATTATTGACTCTAGTACAAGTGGGAGACTGAAGGAAATATTCCCTAGAGGCAATAATAAAGTTATTATTTATTTCCTTATTTCATGATAAATGTTTATTATTCATGCTAGAATTGTATTAACCAGAAACATAATACATGTTAAACAAACAGAGTGTCACTAGTATGCCTCTACTTGACTAGCTCGTTAATCGAAGATGGTTGAGTTTCCTAGCCATGGTCATGAATTGTCATTTGATTAATGGGGTCACATCATTAGGAGAATGATGTGATTGAATTGACCCATTCCGTTAGCTTAGCACTTGATCGTTTAGTATGTTGCTATTGCTTTCTTCATGACTTATACATGTTCCTATGACTATGAGATTATGCAACTCCCGTTTACCGGAGGAACACTTTGTGTGCTACCAAACGTCACAATGTAACTGGGTGATTATAAAGGTGCTCTACAGGTGTCTCCAAAGGTACTTGTTGGGTTGGCGTATTTCGAGATTAGGATTTGTCACTCCGATTGTTGGAGAGGTATCTCTGCGGCCACTAGGTAATACGCATCACTATAAGCCTTGCAAGCATTGTAACCAATGAGTTAGTTACAGGATGATGTATTACGGAACGAGTAAAGAGACTTGCTAGTAACGATATTGAACTAGGTATTGAGATATCGACAATCGAATCTCGGGCAAGTAACATACCGATGACAAAGTGAACAACATATGTTGTTATGCGGTTTGGCCGATAAAGATCTTCGTAGAATATGTGGGAACCAATATGAGCATACAGGTTCCGCTATTGGTTATTGGCCGGAGACGTGTCTCGGTCATGTCTACATAGTTCTCGAACCCGTAGGGTCCGCACGCTTAAAGTTTCGGTGACAATTATATTATGAGTTTATGTGATTTGACATACCGAAGGTAGTTCGAGTCCCGGATGAGATCGGGGACATGACGAGGAGTCTCGAAATGATCGAGACGTAAAGATCGATATATTGGACGACTATATTCGGACATCGAAAAGGTTCCGAGTGATTTGGGTATTTTCGGAGTACTTGGGAGTTACGTGAATTCACCGGGAGAAGTATCACGCCTTATTGGGTCATACAGGAATAGAGGAGAGAGGCCAAAAGGAAGGAGCCGCGCACCCCCCCCCCCTCTGGTCCGAATTGGAAAAGGGGTGTAGCCCCCTTTTCCTTTTCCCTCTCCCCCTCTTTCCTTCTCTCCTACTCCGGAAAGGAAAGGGGAATCCTACTAGGACTTGGGAGTCCTAGTAGGACTCCCCACACTTGGCGCGTCCCCTCTAGGGCCGGCCTCTCCCTCCCTCCTTTATATACGGGGGTAGGGGGCACTTCTAGACACACAAGTTGATCTGTTGATCTCTCCCAGCCGTGTGCGGTGCCCCCCTCCACCATAATCCACCTCGATCATATTGTAGCGGTGCTTAGGCGAAGCCCTGCGTCGGTAGCATCATCATCACCGTCATCACGCCATCGTCCTGACGAAACTCTCCCTCGAAGCTCTGCTGGATCGGAGTTCGTGGGACGTCATCCAGATGAATGTGTGCTGAACTCGGAGGTGCCGTACGTTCGGTACTTGATCAGTCGGATCGTGAAGACGTACAACTACATCAACCGCGTTGTGCTAACGCTTCCTCATTGGGTCTACGAGGGTACGTGGACAACACTCTCCCCTCTCGCTGCTATGCATCACCATGATCCTGTGTGTGCGTAGGAATTTTTTTGAAATTACTATGTTTCCCAACACTTGTTACTTCCCAATGCCTCCCTCTAGGCCCAAACAATTGGGAAGTGTCATGTAGTGGACATTCACATGACACCACTAGAGGGATGACAACATACATCTCATCAAAATATCTAATGAATACCAAATTCACATGACTACTGATAGAAAGACTTCTCCCATGTCCTCAGGAACAAACGTAACTACTCACAAAGCATATTCATGTTCATAATCAGAGGGGTATTAATATGCATAATGGATCTGAACATATGATCTTCCACAAAGTAAACCAACTAGCATCAACTACAAGGAGTAATCAACACTACTAGAAACCCACAGGTACCAATCTGAGGTTTGGATACAAAGATTGGATACAAGAGATGAACTAGGGTTTGAGATGAGATGGTGCTGGTGAAGATGTTGATGGAGATTGACCCCCTTCCGATGAGAGGATCGTTGGTGATGATGATGGTGATGATTTCCCCCTCCCGTAGGGAAGTTTCCCTGGCAGAACAGCTCTGCCACAGCCCTAGATTGGTTCCGCCAAGGTTCTGCCTCGTGGCGGTGGAGTTTCTTTCCGAAAGCTTTCTTATGATTTTTTCCTCGAAGAAAGACTCCATATAGCCAAAGATGGGCATCAGAGGGCCACCAGGGGGCCCACGAGGCAGGGGCACGCCTAGGGGGGTAGGGCGCGCCCCCACCCTCGTGGCCAGGGTGTGGGCCCCCCTGGTCGATTCTTTCGCCAGTATTTTTTATTAATTCCAAAAATAACTTCCGTGAAGTTTCAGGACTTTTGGAGCTGTGCAGAATAGGTCTCTAATATTTGCTCCTTTTCCAGCCCAGAATTTCAGTTGCCGTCATTCTCCCTCTTCATGCAAACCTTGTAAAATAAGAGAGAAAAGGCATAAGTATTGTGACATAACGTGTAATAACAGCCCATAATGCAATGAATATCGATAGAAAAGCATGATGCAAAATGGACGTATCAACTCCCCCAAGCTTAGACCTCGCTTGTCCTCAAGAGAAAGCCGAAATCGAAAAATATGTCCACATGTTTAGAGATAGAGGTGTCGAAAAAAATAAAATACGGACATGAGGGCATCTTGATCATTCTTAGAACATCAACATATATATATATATTGTCATATGATCTCCCATGCTAAACTAACAATTCATTCACATACTCAAGTATGAATCAGAAACTTCATTGAAGACTAACAAACTATAATTTCAGTCATTTAAGCAATTGCAATTTATCATAACATAGGAAAGAGTCAATATAAGAGCTTCTCAGCAAGTCCACACACTCAACCATCTTTTAGTCTTTCATAATTGCTAATACTCACATGATATTTATGGTTATGAAGTTTTAATTGGACACAGAGAAAGACAGTGGCTTATAGTTTTTCCTACCAACGTTTTACCTCAAAGGTAATGTCAACAATGATAGTTCATGAAAACCCACATCCAATTAGCCATATATATCAGGATCCTTCCAACACATTGTGCTTGCCAAAGGATAAAATGTAAAAGGAAAGGTGAATATCACCATGACTCTTTGCATGAGGTATAAGACAATAATAAAAGATAGGCCCTTCACAGAGGGAAGCAGAGGTTGTCATGTGCTTTTATGGTTGGATGCACGAAATCTTAATGCAAAAGAACGTCACTTTATATTGCCACTTGTGATATGGACCTTTATTATGCAGTCCCTCGCTTTTATTTCTTCCACATCACAAGATCGTATAAAGCTTATTTTCTCCACACTAATAAGTCATACATATTTAGAGGGCAATTTTTATAGCTTGCAACAATGACAACTTACTTGATGGATCTTACTCAATCCATAGGTAGATATGGGCGACTCTCATGGCAAAACTGGGTTTAGGGATATGGAAGCACAAGTAGTATCTCTACTTGGTGCAAAGAAATTGGCTAGCAAGAGAGAGAAAGGCAAGCTCAACATGTCGGATGATCCATGAGAATATAATTTATCTCAAATGTAAGAAAACATAACCCATTATGTTGTCTTCCTTGTCCAATGTCAACTCTTTAGCATATCATACTTGAATGAGTGCTCACAATCATAAAAGATGTCCAAGATAGTATATTTATATGTGAAAACCTCTCTTTATTTATTACTTCCTATTAATTGCAATGATGACCAAAACTATGTTTGTCAACTCTCAACAACTTTTATTCATCATACTCTTTATATGTGAAGAAACTACTATCCATAAGATCCATATGATCTCTTTATTTCTTTTTATTTCTTCTCTTTTATTCTATTCCCTCAAGATCATAGCAAAATAATCAAGCCCTTGACTCAACACTAATCTTTATTATATATAGCTCACAGACTCGATTACATAGGAAGATTATAAAGCAAAACTCCCAACTAGATCATACTGAAACTTTATTCTACTAGATCAAGATATTATCAAAAGGATCGAACTAAGAAAAATGGTAAAGGTAAAAGTGATGGTGATACGATACTAGGGCACTCCCCCAAGCTTGGCAGTTGCCAAGGGGAGTGCCCATACCCATGTGATTATATCTCTTTTGCCGGTGAAGGAGATGGAGTTGTTGATGATGTAGGCGTGTCGTCCCTCTTCCAAGGCATAGGATCACCATCATAGAAGGATGATCGAGTCTCCGGGATCTTTAAATCTGCTGCCAAACTCATCCTCTTGAATCTATATTCATACTCATAGTTTCGATTTTGCAGGTCATAGATCTGGGCTTGGAGGTGCTCGATTTTGTCATGAAGCTTGAAGATGGCCTCCCCAATGTCCTTGGCATCCAGCTTGTGGTTGTCGGTGAACTACGTGATCATTATGTGATTGGAGTCGAGTCCAAGCTCGACCATCTCCTGACACTTGAAAACTTGTTGCTCCATTGCCTCGAGCCTTGTCTCCACGCTTCCGGTCCTCCTTGGTCCCTCAACATCACGGATGTGCAGCAACCCCTCACGCATCTCAATGGTTTGAGGATGTTGAAGCACTTCCGCGAGGTAGGGGTTGATGACTGAGGGAGTCCTGGATTAGGGGGTGTTCGGATAGCCGGACTATACCTTCAGCCGGACTCCTGGACTATGAAGATACAAGATTGAAGACTTCGTCCCATGTCCGGAAGGGACTTTCCTTGGCGTGGAAGGCAAGCTTGGCGATACGGATATTCAGATCTCCTAACATTATAACCGACTCTATGTAACCCTAACCCTCTCCGGTGTCTATATAAACCGGAGGGTTTTAGTCCGTAGGACAACATACACATCAACAATCATACCATAGGCTAGCTTCTAGGGTTTAGCCTCTTTGATCTCGTGGTAGATCTACTCTTGTACTACCCATATCATCAATATTAATCAAGTAGGACGTAGGGTTTTACCTCCATCGAGAGGGCCCGAACCTGGGTAAAACTCCATGTCCCTGGCCTCCTGTTACCATCCGGCCTAGACGCACAGTTCGGGAACCCCCACCCGAGATCCGCCGGTTTGGACACCGACATTGGTGCTTTCATTGAGAGTTCCTCTGTGTCGTCTCCATCAGGAAGGATGCCTCACCCCGTCTTTAAAGATGGCACCGTTGCTAAGGGAGCTTTGGCTGTTGGCCAAACCCTCCGACTAGGTGGTTTTCTTATGACCGCCTGTTTGGCTTCTACGCCGACGATGACCTCTCGAGCCATCGAAAACAATCTTCATGTCAGCTCGGAACTCGCCGAGCAGTTAGATCCAATGGAGCTCTCCTCCATAAACAAGCTCTTGGATCGCTTCGCCGCCCTAGGAGTCGCTACGGATTACGACCAGATTGGGCCTAAACCCGATCTGAGAGAGATTAACTCTCCCCAGGTCACCCACCATGTTGCCGTGGTAGAGGGACAGTGCGGCGACCCCTCATCCATCTTAAGGACTCGTTACGTCCGGATTCCCGATCCCTCCAAGCCGGATGCCCGCGGAGGGGATGATATCACTCAAGACCTGAACCTAGAGTCAGGCAACAGACTGGATTCATTGGACGACATCCAGGAATCCAAATTTTTGAGTTCAGAAATTCCTCGGCCTTTGAGCCTCAGATGGGGTGAGGCTTCGGATTTAATTCCACCCACCCACCCTAACATTAGAGATCTATCCCAAATCAAGCAATAGCCCGAAGAAATAGTACATCATTACTGGGCCAGATTCCTCCTGGTTATGAACAGGATAAAGGGCTGCCGCAAGGAAGACGCGATTTCATTCTTCCGCAATAATTGCACAGACAAGGGAATCCTCAACGCCATAAGTCGCCGTGATATTACACGCTTCGCTGACTTGGCGTCCATAGTGCGAAAGTACTGTGAGATGGAAAGCGCCCGGAAAGCCGAAACAAAATTTTGGGACAATCCGGCCCTGAATACAAACCCAGACCGATATAAAAGGGTGCATCATCGCCAGACACCTGGGTCAAACGCCAAAAGGCAAAAACCCTCTACAGGGCATGGAACTGTATTGGAAGGATGGCTTAATGGACCCTGTAAAATTCATAGTACAGAGGACGCCACACCAACTCACAGCCTTAGAGCATGTTGGATACTCTGGCAGGTGGCCAAAATTGGCGAAAACCTCCTAATTCCGGAGGCCACGGAAAGCCACCCCAGAGACACTAATACGGTATTAACAGTCTTTGAGACCTTCACATCAAATAATATGCGAAAAAGGACACTCCGCAGCCTTGCCGAAGTCTACCAAGTAGCAACAATAAGCCCATGGAGTGACACGGCTATTACCTTTAACGCCAGTGATGAACCTAAATTCCGAATAGCCCGAGCACCTGCTGCATTGGTCCTCAGTCCAATAGTGGACGGCTTTCGTCTTACCAAGGTACTCTTGGATGGCAGTAGCGGATTGAACCTCATTTATGAGGAAACTCTTCAAAAAATGGAAATAGACTGAAACCGCATCGTGCGAAGCAGCACAACCTTTAGAGGAATAATCCCCAGTCGGGAAGTGCGCTGTACAGGAAAAATCACACTAGATGTGGTGTTCGGCACGCCGGATAATTACAGGTCCGAAGAGGTCACGTTTCATGTGGCCCCGTTCAGCAGCGGTTATCACGCTTTGCTAGGGTGGGAAGCGTTTACAATCTTCCAAGCAATACCCCATTATGGGTACATGAAGCTCAAGATGCCCGGGCCCAACGGGATCATCACTCTCGCTAGTGATCCGGACATAGCACTCCGCGCCGAAAACAAGACAGCCGCACTGGCCCTCGAGGCACTATCCGAAGCCCTAGCGGCTGAGGAACTGACTGCGCTCTATGGTGAATAGGGACGATGTGATACTCGACAAAAGATCCAAGTCCACCTCCTTTAAACCAGCGGACGAAATAGTCAAATTCCAAGTACATCCAACGGACCCCAATAAAACAGCTTCCATCGGGGCACAGTTAAACCCTGACGTAGACGCCGCACTGCGAGAGTTCCTACGAGAGAACTGGGACATTTTCGCCTGGCACCCTTCAGACATGCCAGGAATCCCACGCAGGCTGGCGGAGCACAGCTTAAATATCCAAACAGGATTCAAACCTATCAAACAGGCTCTTCGGCGTTTTTCCGAACCTAAGAGGCAGGCCATGGGAGAGGAGCTAGCAAAGCTATTGGAGGCCGGATTCATCAGAGATATAAAACATCCGGACTGGCCAGCAAACCTGGTGATGGTACCAAAGAAGGACAAATCCTGGCGCCTGTGCGTTGATTTTAAATACCTTAACAAGGCTTGCCCAAAGGATCCCTTCCCCCTCCCCCGCATCGATCAAATTGTCGACACTACCGCAGGACACGATTCGTTGTGTTTCCTGGACGCATATTCCGGCTACCATCAAATCAAGATGGCAGAACCAGACCAAGCCGCAACGGCATTCATCACACCATACGACCCATTCTGCTTCAACACAATGCCCTTCGGGCTCAAAAACGCCGGCTCAACATATCAGCGCATGATTCAGACATGTCTGGCAAACTAGATCGTCAAAACAGTGGAGGCATATGTAGATGATGTGGTCGTCAAAACAAGACATGTCGAATCTCTAGTAGACGACTGGAGGCTCACATTCGATAACCTCCGAACATACGACATCAAGCTCAACCCAGAAAAATGCGTTTTCGGCCTTCCAGCCGGAAAGCTCTTGGGCTTCATTGTATCCGGTAGAGGAATTGAAGCAAATCCAGCCAAGATCCAAGCTCTGTCGCAACTGGATATCCCAAAGGACCTCAAACAAATACAAAAGTTAACCGGATGCGTGGCGGCTCTAAGCCGCTTTATCTCCCGCTGGGAGAAAAGGCCCTACCCCTTTACCGCCTCCTTCGGCGCACCGAACACTTCAAATGGACGGATGCACCCACGGCCGGACTCGACGAAATAAAAACCATATTGGCAACAAACCCAGTCCTGGCCGCGCCAAACACTGGCGAACCAATGCTATTGTACATCGCAGCAACACATCAGGTTGTAAGCGTAGTGCTCGTCGTCGAACGAGAAATGGACGGACACAAATTCCCCCTTCAAAAGCCGGTCTATTATGTGTCAACTGTCCTCACTCCCTGCAAATCACGGTACCCGCATTATCAAAAGATTGCGTACGCAGTATTCATGGCATCCCAGAAGCTACGATACTACTTTCAAGAGTGTTCAATCACAGTAGCCTCGGAAGTACCACTTAACGATATTATAAATAATCGTGACACAACGGGCCAGATTGCAAAATGGGACATTGAGCTCCTCCCGTTCGACATAACTTATAAGCCACGGCGAGCCATCAAGTCACAAGTCTTGGCCGACTTCGTCGCAGAATGGACGGAGGCCGAACTCCCTAAAGAGTACGGCACATATTCAAATTGGATCATGCATTTCGATGGCTCCAAGATGTTGGCTGGACGGGGGGTTGGTGTCGTTTTGACGTCCCCCACAGGACACAGTTCAATACGTACTCCAGATTATGTACACAGACTCCAACAATGCAGCCGAATATGAGGCCCTTTTACATGGTCTCCGGA
Source organism: Triticum dicoccoides (assembly GCF_002162155.2). NCBI lineage: Eukaryota > Viridiplantae > Streptophyta > Magnoliopsida > Poales > Poaceae > Triticum > Triticum dicoccoides. Next base: position 436,284,030 of record NC_041382.1, read on the forward strand.
TGGCAGTATCCATGGGCATTCAACGCCAAGGATCCAAAGATGGCGACTTACTGCAATGCCGTCCTAAAAATGTCAGCTCGATTCGAAGGGCTTGAATTTCACCACATAGCCCGGGAAAATAATTAGGCAGCAGATGTCCTGCACGCATCGGCGCAAAACGCGATGTAGTCCCCCCAACATCTTCTTAGAAAGGCTATTCAAGCCATCCGTAGTATGGGAAGGGGAGCCGCACAACAACAGCCCAGACCCAACCGCACCGCCCGACACTGAACATTCTGACACAATTGGCGGCTCTGACAATGAAATAACACCTTCAGCCCATGTAATAATGGCCGTCATCACCCCGTGGACAGAACCATTCCTCGCCTACCTTATTAGGCAGGAACTCCCCGAGGACCAAAACGAGGCACGCTGCATAGTGCGGCAATCCAAAGCCTACAAAGTCCACGAGGGAGAGCTTTATAAGAAAAGCACTACCGGAGTCCTTCAAAGGTGCATCTCCGAAGAGGAAGGGCGGAACCTCCTGGCGGAAATCCATGCCGAACTTGGCGGTCATCACGCTGCAGCTCGGTCTCTTGTGAGCAAAGCTTTTCGTACAGGCTTTTACTGGCCGACGGCCTGGGCAGACGCCCAGGACTTAGTCCAACGATGCACCGGTTGCCACCTCTTTGCAAACCAAAGCCATATGCCACCCACCGCCCTCCAAACTATCCCCATCACTTGGCCCTTTGCGGTCTGGGGGCTTGATATGGTTGGACCCCTTAAAGGCGGAACCCACAAGCACAAATACTTACTGGTCATGGTGGATAAGTTCACCAAATGGATAGAAGCCAGGCCCGTCAAGACTGCCGAATCCGGACATGTGATAGACTTTATATCCGGGGTTGTACACCGTTAAGGCATCCCCCACAACATCATCACTGATAACGACACGAACTTTACGACTGATTAGGTAAAACTCTGGTGCAAAAATATGGGCATCAAGCTCAATTATGCTTCCGTCTATCACCCACAAACCAACGGCCAGGTCGAACGTGCAAATGGTCTTATCATGAGCGGCATCAAACCCAGATTAGTGCGGTCCCTCAAGGAATCTAACACGCACTAGGTAGAGGAGCTCGACTCCGTACTCTGGGGGCTGCGGACCACGCCGAATCGCACCACCGGATACACACCATTCTTTATGGTGTACGGCGCAGAGGTAGTTTTGCCTTGCGACATAATTCATGACTCACCTCGAGTGCGCATGTATAAAGAAAGAGAAGCCGAGCTCGATCGGCAGGACAGTTTGGACGCATTGGAGGAGGAGCGTGATGTGGCAAAAGCCCGTTCCGCATTCTATCAACAACAGGCTCGAAGATACCAAAGCAGAGAAGTACGGGCCAAAAATTACAACGTTGGCGAATTAGTTCTACGACTGCCGGACAAGAAAAAGGACAAACTCAAGCCCAAGTGGGAAGGTCCCTTCATAATTAACCAAGTCCTGACCGGTGGAGCGTACCGCCTGTGAAATGCATCGGACAACCGACTCGAGCCGAACCCATGGAACGCAGCCTGTCTTCGAAGATTCTATGCCTAGCGCCGAATCCTATGTTCGTCTCCTTACTCTGTCCATTTTTTATATATACTTTCTGTCTTACATCTCTCTCCTTCTCTCTCTCTCTCTCTTATAGCCTTTAAAGGCTCATAAAGTGACGCGCTCTCCGCGCTCATTAAACCTGGGGGCTTCTTTAAACAGAAGCTTATTTATATGGGCTTCATCCCCAACACATGTGTTACGCTTTCGCATGTACCTTTTATTCACCATTATATGCATCGATATGACTTAAGTTTTGGCCAAGCTGGGTTGCCTGGCTCCTGTGCTTACCCCTACGTTCCCGATTGTTCGGCTAGGTGGTAAAGGGAGCACCTCTGCGATTGTTACTGTTGGGTCAGCCGGACGTGTACCTCAGACTGGGTGAAGCTGAAAGCTAGCGTTCTTAAGGGAATATTCGGTCGGTGAACTAAAGATGATCTTTTTTTTTCTATATGCCTCCAGATGTTTTTCCTGCCTTTCTTTTCGCAGCATGGACATGCACTTTAGGGCATGCCTCCCAGGGAAAGGAACCCCTAACGGAACTATTCTCCCTGGAAGATGTTTCTTACTAACCATGTAATATAACATAACTAGTCGGGCACTTGTCTGTTCACGCACTAATGACCCCTACGCCTAGTCTCCATGCATTCCCCAGTTCTTATATAACCGTATGGGAATTGGACACACTCCGGACCGTCAGGTCCCGAGGCTGAAGCGAAAAGGTCGGCCATGACAAACGATCTACAATCCGGCTAGAAGGCATTATAAATGTCAATTAAATTACATAGTCATTTTGACTGATTGTATTCCTCTTCAATACCATCTAACAGGCTATCTAATTGACAGTCCTGCTGGGAATACTTTGCGGCCAACTCTACTTGGCCGTATACTAAGCTTACATGGATCTCCTTCCCATCGGGCCCTATAGGACCGACCTTGGCCATGTGGTTGGGGTCAGCCTTTGCGTACCGCGTCTTCACCATGGCCCAGGCCTCCCTAGCGCCTTGACGGCAGGCTGATATCTTCCACAATCGGAAGCGCCACCGTGCTCCCTTTAGCTTATCCGCAAGCTCTCCAAGACCTTCGGGCATGGAGACGGATGGCCACAGGGCCTGGGCGACGCCTCACATCGCCTGCCGAACTCGATCGAGCAGTTGCGAGAGCTCGGGAAGAAGGTCACCCATAGAACCGGGCATCTCCTCTGCAGGACGACCTGTTAGCACACCTACAGACATTGCTCTGTTAGTCGACTTCCCTGCCGAACTTTCTTTCAAAAGGTTCGTTCAAGCACTTACTAAATATGTCGCGCCGAAGCCGCTGATTCTCCTTCACGGAGTCTGACAGCTGGGCACGAACATCTTCCAGCTCGATGCCCAGCCGGGTGTTGGCATCTTGGAGAACGTTCTTCTCCCCCATCACCTTTAATAGCACCCTCTCACCAGCCTTTAGCTGGCGTAGGAGGTGTTGCCTTTCCGGATTCAATCCGGCGCCATCTGCAATTTTATTTGTCAGATTCGCACCAAAGTCGTGCTTCGCAAAATACTTATCGTTCAAAATGTATATTACCAGAGGGGGTCTCCTTCGGCTCCCCTGCCGCGGCTAGTGCGGCCTCTAGTTGGGCTTTTCACTCTTCCAGCTCCTTGGACAGTGGGGAATTCTTTTCTGTAAGAACCTGCATATCAAATGATCCTTAAATCAGTTATTCTAACTGTTTCAAGTCTCGGGGGCTACTGCTACATGTATATTTACCAAAATTTTCTTACCCGTATGTCTTTTACATATTGCTCCGTGGCTCTGGCTAGACCATTTTGAGCGGCACGGAGATGCGCATCTCCCGAGTTGAAGGCATCTAACGCCCCTTGGGATAAACAAGCGTCGCGAAGAATTGTCCGGCGATGCCCGTGGTTCATGGCACTCTCCACCTCAGAGTTGGTGGCAGACAACCCGTCCACATCCTTCGTCGGAGGAGCATCTAGCGCGCGCCTTGCGTTCGCCTCCGCCTCCGGACCAGGCTTTGGAGCCTAGCTGGTGGAGGCGCGACTGGCAGCCTCTCCGGGTATAGTCCGATGAGGTCTCTTTGTCCTGAAGAGAGCACGAGTGGCAATGTGCCTCGAAGGTATAACACCTGGGATAAGGGGGCGCGCCATACCTTTGCGCTGATGCCTCGGTCCGGACTGCACTTCTTTTCGGCCCACGGGCCCCATGGCCCCTCGTTGGCTTGTCGCTGCAGGTTCAGCCTTCCGCCTTAAAAACCTCCCCTGCAAAGTTCAGTTGCAATCAGGAAACTGAATACGAGTGGGCGGACACCTATTCGGGGTACTGGGGCTTCGATCTCAGGTACTTGGGGCGTCGGGATTAGCCCTGGGTAATCGGTCGCAATGGCCACCAACCGCATTGTCCTTGCTCAATTGATGGAACACTCCATCAATCAGCTCCACAGATATGTCCGGATCCTCTTGAGAGGCCGGGTAGAGGGACCGTCCTGGGTCCTCGGGTTGTGGAGGCGGGCTGCTTATTTCCTTAACAGCCCGGCGCAGTTCCTGCGTTGAAGTCATCAGACTAAATATTTAACAATGGGAATACTAAACAGATGAGCAAGTAAATGCGACCACTTACCCAGCTTGGGGGATTGTGCATAGAGAATCCACCCTGTGGGTTGACGCGGAGAAATTCCTCCTCTTCTCCCTTGTACAAACTGGACAAGTTCTTTAATAGAGCGGTAACTAAATCTGGCCCCTTACGCCCATAGCGGGTGGCGTCGTCCTCCCCGTTGAAATCCCACATGGGGTGGCTTCTATACTGAAGCGGCTGCACCCCCCCGCATGATGCATTCGGCCATAACTCCGATCATGGTTAGTCCGGAATGGGCCAACAATCTTATTCGGCCCATCAGGTAAACGATGTCCCTGTCACTTTCCCTCCGAGGGCTCCGTGGACGCAAGCTTAGGCGCTTCTTTAGGGGAGCACTGTCGAACTCAGGGAGGCCGATCCATACAGGATCCGGCAACGGGACATCTTCTATATAGAACCATTCCGAGGGCTAGTCTTCGGATGCCTTCTTTGGGGTTCCGGACAGATATTCGGTCCCGGCAATGCGCCACACTTCGGCTCCGCCCACTTGATACATTGACCCCTCCTTAGAGCGGGGCACAAGGCAGAATAACCTTTTCCATAGCCCGAAATGAGCCTCGACGCCCAAAAACAGCTCGCAGAGGGCTACGTAGCCCGCGATATGCAGTACAGAGGCTGGCGTGAGATTGTGTAGCTGGAGGCCATAGAACTCCAGCAGCCCCCGGAGAAATGGGTGGATTGGAAACCTGAGCCCCCTTATTAAATAAGGGACGAGGCACACCCGCTCTCCTTTGGAGGGATTGGGGGCACTTTCCGCTTGCTTCCCGCCGTTATAGGTGGCGAGACCGGCTCGAAACGGGACCATATAGGCCGGGGGGAGAAATCCCTTGGTCTGGAGCGTCACTAGCTCGCTATGCGGGGTGGAACATCTCTCCCAATATCCAGGCTTAGGGCTGGAAGGGTGAGGGGAGGAGTTGTGGCGGCTGGCCATGGTGGAATGGACCTTTGTCGGATGCACTCTGATGAACACTCGCGGAGCAGAGAAGGTGTGGATTGGATCTAAATCCTCGTCCCCTTAAATAGGGCAGCTCATTTACGCGGCTAGGGGTGTGAATGTAAAAACACTCAGGCTTTTCATATTCGTTTGACATGTGGGAAACGGCCATTATTGGGCGTAGAAGCCAAGGAGCGCAACATCTACAAGAAACCGGACTTTATTCAAACAGGTACACAAAATTTGGAGGAGAACCCGCCTTGCAATGCCGAAGACAATCTGCGTGCCGGACTCATCGTCATTGAATCCTGGTTTGGGGGCTACTGAGGGAGTCCTGGATTAGGGGGTGTTCGGATAGCCGGACTATACCTTCAGCCGGACTCCTGGACTATGAAGATATTAGATTGAAGACTTCATCCCGTGTCTGGAAGGGACTTTCCTTGGCGTGGAAAGCAAGCTTGGCGATGCGGATATTCAGATCTCCTACCATTGTAACCGACTCTATGTAACCCTAACCCTCTCCGGTGTCTATATAAACCGGAGGGTTTTAGTCCGTAGGACAACATACACATCAACAATCATACCATAGGCTAGCTTCTAGGGTTTAGCCTCTCTGATCTCGTGGTAGATCTACTCTTGTACTACCCATATCATCAATATTAATCAAGCAGGACATAGGGTTTTACCTCCATCGAGAGGGCCCGAACCTGGGTAAAACTTCGTGTCCCTCGCCTCCTGTTACCATCCGGCCTAGACGCACAGTTCGGGACCCCCTACCCGAGATCCACCGGTTTTGACACCGACAATGACCTTCTCGAAGAACTTGTACTTGGGGCCACTTGGAGACGTCATGGTGATCTAGATCTGTCAGAAAAACAGCTTGAAACAAGAACAAAGGATATTTGCATGGTACGGTGGTCAAAATCTTGGGGAGATTATATAATGAATTTTTACCGACCATAAGAAGTATCATGCAAGAAAACGGAGTCCGGAGAGCGCGCGAGGTGCCCACGAGGCAGGGGCGCGCCCAGGGGGGTAGGGCGCGCCCTCCACTCTCGTGGATGCCTCGTGTCCTTCCCGGACTACTTCTTATTTTCCCATTTTCTTAAATATTCCAAAACGGAGAAAAATTGCCATTAGAATTGTTTTGGAGTCGGTTTACTTACCGTACCACATACCTATTCCTTTTCGGAGTCTGAAACGTTCCGGAAAGTGTCCCTTATGTATTCCTCCGGGGTTATGGTTTCAATAATATTAGTTTCAACATTTATGGGATTACATGAGATATAATGTTTGATTCTTTGACCGTTCACCAACTTCAGATTTGTGCCTTCGAAGTTGTTGATTATGGCACTGGAACGGTAGACCTCCTCGATGACACAAGGACCCTCCCATTTAGAGAGAAGTTTGCCTGCAAAAAATCTTAAATGAGAGTTGTATAACAATACATAATCAGCTACATTGAACTCACGTTTTTGTATCATTTTATCATGCCATCTTTTAACTTTTTCTTTAAACAGCTTGGCATTTTCATAGGCCTGGGTTCTCCATTCATCAAGTGAGATAATGTCAAATAACCTCTTCTTGCTAGCAAGTTTGAAATCATAATTTAGCTCTTTGATGGCCCAATATGCCTTATGTTCTAATTTGAGAGGTAAGTGACATGCTTTTCCATAAACCATTTTATACGGAGACATACCCATAGGATTTTTATATATAGTTCTATAAGCCCATAATGCATCATCAAGTTTCATGGACCAATTCTTTCTAGCACTATTAATAGACTTTTGCAAAATTAATTTGAGCTCTTTGTTACTCAATTCCACTTGACCATTAGACTACGGGTGATATGGAGATGCAATTCTATGATTAACATCATACTTAGCAAGCATTTTACGGAAGGCACCATGAATAAAATGTGAACCACCATCAGTCATTAAATATCTAGGGACTCCAAACCTCGGAAAAGTAACTTCTTTAAGCATCTTAATAGAGGCGTTATGATCAGCACTACTAGTTGGGATAGCTTCTACCCACTTAGTAACTTAATCAACAACAACTAAAATATGTGTATACCCATTAGAGGAAGGAAAAGGTCCCATATAATCAAAGCCCCAAACATCAAATGGTTCAATAACAAGTGAATAATTCATAGGCATTTCTTGACGTCTACTAATATTACCAATTCTCTGACATTCATCACAAGACAAAACAAACTTACGAGCATCCTTGAAGAGAGTAGGCCAATAAAAACCGGATTGCAATACCTTATGTGTAGTTCTATCTCCAGCATGGTGTCCTCCATAAGCCTCAGAGTAACACTTGCCTGTTCCTGTTCATGCTCAGGTATACAACGTCTAATAACACCATCTACTCCTGCTTTATAAAGGTGTGGGTCATCCCAGAAGTAATGTCTTAAATCATAGAAAAACTTTTTCTTTTGCTGGTATGTGAAACTAGGTGGTATAAATTTAGCAACAATGTAATTGGCATAATCAACATACCATGGAGCAGTGCAAGAATCATTTATGAAAGCTAATTGTTCATTAGGAAAGCTATCATCTATAGGTAGTGGGTCATCAAGAACATTCTCTAACCTAGACAAGTTGTCTGCAACGAAATTTTTAGCTCCCTTTCTATCAATAATATGCAAATCAAATTCTTATAGCAGGAGAACCCATCTAATAAGTCTAGGTTTAGCATCTTTCTTTTCCATAAGATATTTAATAGCAGCATGATCAGTGTGAATAGTTACTTTAGAATCAATAATATAAGGTCTGAACTTATCACAAGAAAATACAACTGCTAAGAATTCCTTTTTAGTAGTAGCATAATTTCTCTGGGCATTGTCTAGAGTTTTACTAGCATATTGAATAACATTTAATTTTTTATCAACTCTTTGTCCTAGAACAGCACCTACAGCATAGTTACTAGCATCACACATGATTTCAAAGGGTAAATTCCAATTAGGTGCCTAAACAATAGGTGCAGAAATCAAGGCTTTCTTAAGTATTTCAAATGCTTCTACACAATCATCATCAAAGACAAAAGGAATATCTTTTTTTAATAGTTAGTCAGAGGCTGGGAAATTTTTGAGAAGTCCTTAGTGAACCTCCTATAAAAACTGGCACGACCAAGGAAACTTCTTATACCTTTGATGTCCTTGGGACACGTCATCTTTTCAATAGCATCAACTTTAGCTTTGTCAACTTCAATACCTCTTTCAAAAATTTTATGCCCCAAGACAATACCTTCATTAACCATAAAGTGGCACAGCTCCCAATTCAAGACAAGATTAGTTTCTTCACATCTCTACAAAACTCAATCAAGGTTGCTCAAGAAATCATCAAAAGAGGATCCATAAACGGAGAAATCATCCATGAAAACTTCGCAAATCTTTTCAGAAAAGTCAGAGAATATAGCCACCAAGCATCTTTGGAAGGTAGTAGGTGCATTACATAAACCAAAAGGCATACGTCTATGAGCAAAGGTACCGAAAGGGCAAGTAAAAGTAGTATTTTCTAGATCATCAGTTGACACAGGTATTTGAGAAAAACCAGAGTAACCATCTAGAAAGCAAAAATGTGTATGTTTGTTGGATAATCTTTCTAGCATTTGATCAATGAAAGGCAAAGGGTAAAGATCTTTTTTAGTAGCTTTATTTAATTTGCGGAAATCAATCACCATCCTATAACCAGTAATAATTCTTTGCGGAATCAATTCATCTTTATCATTAGGAACGACAGTAATTCTCCCTTCATAGGGACGCAATGGACAGGGCTTACCCACTGACTATCAGCAACGGGATAAATTATACCTGCTTCAAGGAGCTTTAATATTTCTTTTCTTACCACTTCTTTCATCTTAGGATTTAGCCGTCGTTGGTGATCAATAACTGGTTTGGCGTCTTTCTCCAAATTTATTTTGTGTTGACATAGATTCACACTAATGCACTTAAGATCATCAAGAGTATATCCAATAGTAGCACAGTGCTTCTTCAGAGTTTTCAATAATTTCTCTTCTTCATGCTCTGAAAGGTTAGCACTAATAATAACATGATATATCTTCTTTTCATCAAGAGAAGCATATTTAAGAGTATCAGGAAATGGTTTAAGCTCAAACACGGGATCACCCTTTGGTGGAGGAGGATCCCCTAGAATTTCAGCAGACAAGTTGTATTTCAAAATAGGTCCCTGTTTAAAGAATACTTCATCTATTTCCCTTCTTTCATTTATATACGTATCATTTTCATGATCTAGCAAATATTTTTCTAAAGGATCACTAGGAGGCATGACAACATAAGCAAGACCAATAATTTCATCTTTACTAGGCAATTCCTCATCACGGGGTTGTCTACTAAATTTATCAAAATTAAACTCATGAGACATATCCCCTAAACCAACAGAAACAATATCCTTATTGCAGTCTATCTTAGCATTAACAGTATTCAAGAAGGGTCTACCAAATATAATGGGACAAAAGTCATCTTGTGGGGAACCAAGAACAAGAAAATCAGTAGGGTATTTAACTTTCCCACACAAGACTTCAACATCTCTAACAATCCCAACTGGTGAAATAGTATCTCTATTGGCAAGCTTAATTGTAACATCAATCTCTTCTATCTCAGCAGGTGCAATATCATGCATAATTTCTTGGTATAAGGAATGAGGTATTGCACTTGAACTAGCACCCATATCACATAAGCCATGATAGCAACGATCTCCTATTTTAACAGAAATAACAGGCATGCCTACAATAGGTCTATGTTTATTTTTAGCATCGTCCAAGAGATCTTTAACCATAGCAATACTAGGTTCAACTTTAATATTATCAGGGGGTTAAGGTGTCTTAATATTACTTTTGTTAACCATAATTGAAGCTTTAGCATGATCCATTATTCTAACAGGGAAAGGTGGTTTCTCAATATAAGCAGTAGGAACAATGGGATCATTATAAGTGATAGTCTTTTCTTCAACTTTAATAGGTGCAACTACTTTTATTTCAATGGGAGGATTATATTTAAACCACTTCTCCTTAGGGAGATCAACATGAGTAGCAAAGGATTCATAGAAAGAAGCTACTATCTTAGAGTTAAGTCCATATTTAGTGCTAAATTCACAGAAAGCATCGGTATCCATAAAATATTTAACACAATCAAACTTAGGTGTTATACCTGACTCCTTACCTTCGTCGAGGTCCCAATCTTCAGAGTTGCGTTTAATTCTTTCAAATAAATCCCATTTGAATTCAATAGTCTTCATCATAAAAGATCCAGTACAAGAAGTATCGAGCATGGAGCGATTACTGAGAGAAAGTCAAGCATAATTTTTTTGAATAATCATTTCTCTTGAGAGCTCATGATTGGAGCATGAATATAACATTGACTTTAGCCTCCCCCAAGCTTGAGCGATACTTTCTCCTTCACAAGGCCAAAAATTATATATATAATTACGATCACGATGAACAAGATGCATAGGATAAAAATTCTGATGAAATTCCAATTTCAATCGTTTGTAGTTCCATGATCCCATATCATCACATAGCCTATACCATGTCAATGCCTCTCCCTTCAAAGATAAAGGGAAGACCTTCTTCTTGATAACATCATCGAGCATACCTGCAAGCTTAAATAATCCACAAACTTCATCCACATAGATTAAGTGTAAATCGGGATGCAATGTTCCATCTCCTGCAAAAGGATTAGCTAGCAGTTTCTCATACCCTAAGGAATTTCAAAGTAAACATTTTCAGTAGGTTCAGTAGGTTCAGTAGGTTGAGGAGCAACTCTTTGCTCTACTGGGCGGGGTGAAGATACCCCGAACAAGCCCCTTAAAGGATTATGTTCCATAGTAACAAGTGACAGTAAATTTCAGCACACTATATAAAATTTTCCTTACCATATTCCACCTACCAAAGGCGCTTCACACCCTGACAACGGTGCCAGAAAAGAGTCTTGATGACCCACAAGTGTCGGGGATCTATCGTAGCCTTTTCAATAAGTAAGAGTGCCGAACCCAACGAGGAGCAGAAGGAAATGATAAGCAGTTTTCAGTAAGGTATTCTCTGCAAGCACTGAAATTACTGGTAACAAATAGTTTTGTGATAAGGTAATTTGTAACGAGTAACAAGTAATAAAAGTAAATTAGGTGCAGCAAGATGGCACAATCCTTTTTGTAGCAAAGGACAATCCTGGACAAACTCTTATATGAAGGAAAGCGCTCCCAAGGACACATGGGAATTATCGTCAAGCTAGTTTTCATCATATTCATATGATTTGCGTTCAGTACTTTGATAATTTGATTTGTGGGTGGACCGGTGCTTGGGTACTATCCTTACTTGGACAAGCATCCCACTTATGATTAACCCCTCTTGCAAGCATCTGCAACTACAACAGAAGTATTAAGGTAAACCTAACCATAGCATGAAACATATGGATCCAAATCAGCCCCTTACGAAGCAACGCATAAACTAGGGTTTAAGCTTCTGTCACTCTAGCAACCCATCATCTACTTATTACTTCCCAATGCCTCCCTCTAGTCCCAAACAATGGTGAAGTGTCATGTGGTCGACGTTCACATGACACCACTAGAGGGATGAAAACATACATCTCATCAAAATATCGAACGAAAACCAAATTCACATGACTACTTATAGAAAGACTTCTCCCATGTCCTCAAGAACAAATGTAACTACTCACAAAGCATATTCATGTTCATAATCAGAGGGGTATCAATATGCATAATGGATCTGAACATATGATCTTCCACAAAGTAAATCAACTAACATCAACTACAAGGATTAATCAACACTACTAGCAACCCACAGGTACCAATCTGAGGTTTGGATACAAAGATTGGATACAAGAGATGAACTAGGGTTTGAGATGAGATGGTGCTGGTGAAGATGTTGATGGAGATTGACCCCCTACCGATGAGAGGATCGTTGGTGATGATTTCTCCCTCCCGGAGGGAAGTTTCCCCGGCAGAACAGCTCTGCCGGAGCCCTAGATTGGTTCCGCCAAGGTTCCGCCTCGTGTCGGCAAAGTTTCTTCCCGAAAGCTTGCTTATGATTTTTTTCCTCAACGAAAGACTCCATATAGCCAAAGATGGGCATCAAAGGGCCACCAGGGTGCCCACGAGGCAGGGGCGCGCCTAGGGGGTAGGGCGCGCCCCCACCCTCGTGGCTAGGGTGTGGGCCCCCTCTAGTGGATTCTTCCGCCAGTATTTTTTATTAATTCCAAAAATAACTTCCGTGAAGTTCCAGGACTTTTGGAGCTGTGCAAAATAGGTCTCTAATATTTTCTCCTTTTCTAGCCCAGAATTTCAGTTGCCGTCATTCTCCCTGTTCATGCAAACCTTGTAAAATAAGAGAGAATAGGCATAAGTATTGTGACATAACGTGTAATAACAGCCCATAATGCAATAAATATCGATAGAAAAGCATGATGCAAAATGGACGTATCAACTCCCCCAAGCTTAGACCTCGCTTGTCCTTAAGCGAAAGCCGATATTGAAAAATATGTCCACATGTTCAGAGATAGAGGTGTCGAAAAAAT
>NC_041382.1:436297060-436397670 GCF_002162155.2 Triticum dicoccoides
CTCCCATGCTAAAGTAACAATTCATTCACATACTCAAGTATGAATCAGAAACTTCATTGAAGACTAACAAACTATAATTTCAGTCATTGAAGCAATTGCAATTTATCATAACATAGGGAAGAGTCAATATAAGAGGTTCTCAGCAAGTCCTCATACTCAACCATCTTTTAGTATTTCATAATTTCTAACACTCCCGCGATATTTATGGTTATGAAATTTTAATCGGACACAGAGAAAGACAGAGGCTTATAGTTTTCCCTCCAAACGTTTTACCTCAAGGGTAATGTCAACAATAATAGTTCATGAAAACCCACATCCAATTAGCCATATATATCAGGATCTTTCCAACACATTGTGCTTGCCAAAGGATAAAATGTAAAAAAGGAAAGGTGAATATCACCATGACTCATTGCATGAAGTATATGACAAGAATAAAAGATAGGCCCTTCACAGAGGGAAGCAGAGGTTGTCATGTGCTTTAATGGTTGGATGCACAAAATCTTAATGCAAAAGAACGTCAATTTATATTGCCACTTGTGATATGGACCTTTATTATGCAGTCCGTTGCTTTTATTTCTTCCACATCACAAGATCGTATAAAGCTTATTTTCTCCACACTAATAAGTCATACATATTTAGAGGGCAATTTTTATTGCTTGCAGCGATGACAACTTACTTGATGGATCTTACTCAATCCATAGGTAGATATGGGTGACTCTCATGGCAAAACTTTGTTTAGGGATATTTGGAAGCACAACTAGTATCTCTACTTGGTGCAAAAATTGGCTAGCAAGAGAGAGAAAGGCAATCTCAACATGTTGGATGATCCATGACAATATAATTTATCTCAGATGTAAGAAAACATAACCCATTACATTGTCTTCCTTGTCCAATGTCAACTCTTTAGCATATCATACTTTAATGAGTACTCACAATCATAAAAGATGTCCAAGATAGTATATTTATATGTGAAAACCTCTCTTTCTTTATTACTTCCTATTAATTGCAACAATGACCAAAACTATGTTTGTCAACTCTCAACAACTTTTATTCATCATACTCTTTATATGTGAAGTCACTAGTCTCTATAAGATACATATGATCTCTTTATTTCTTTTTTATTTCTTTTTTATTTCTTCTCTTTTATTTTATTCCCTCAAGATCATAGCAAAATAATCAAGCCCTTGACTCAACACTAATCTTTATTATATATAGCTCACAGACTCGATTACATAGGAAGATCATAAAGCAAAACTCACAACTAGATCATACTGAAACTTTATTCTACTAGATCAATATATTATCAAAAGGATTGAACTAAGAAAAACAGTAAAGGTAAAAGTGATGGTGATACGATACCGGGGCACTCCCCCAAGCTTGGTAGTTGCCAAGGGGAGTGCCCATACCCATGTGATTATCTCTCTTTTGCCGGTGAAGGAGATGGAATTGTTGATGATGTAGGCTTGTCGTCCCTCTTCCAAGGCATAGGCTCACCATCATAGATGGATGATCGAGTCTCCAGGATCCTTAAATCTGTAGCCAAACTAATCCTCTTGAATCTATATTCATACTCACAGTTTTGATTTTGCAGGTCATAGATCTGGGCTTGGAGGTGCTCGATTTTCTCATGAAGCTTGAAGATGGCCTCCGCAATGTCCTTGGCGTCCAGCTTGTGGTTGTTGGTGAAATCTGTGATCATTATGTGACTGGAGTCGATTCCACGCTCCACCATCTCCTGATACTTGCAAACTTGTTGCTCCATTGCCTCGAGCCTTGTCTCCACGCTTTTGGTCCTCCTTGGTCCCTCAACATCGCGGATGTGCAGCAACCCCTCACGCTTCTCAATTGTTTGATGATGTTGCAACACTTCCACGAGGTAGGGGTTGATGACCTTCTCGGAGAACTTGTCCTTGGGGGCACTTGGAGACGTCATGGTGATCTAGATCTGTCAGAAAAACAGCTCAAAACAAGAACAGAGGATATTTGCGTGGTATGGTGGTCAAAACCTTCGGGAGATTATATAATGAATTTTTACCGACCATAAGAAGTATCGTGCAAGAAAACAGAGTCCGAAGAGCGCACGAGGTGCCCACGAGGCAGGGGCGCGCCCAGGGGGGTAGGGCGCGCCCTCCACCCTCGTGGACGCCTCGTGTCCTTCTTGGACTACTTATTTTCCTATTTTTTAAATATTCCAAAACGGACAAAAATTGCCATTAGAACTGTTTTGGAGTCTGTTTACTTACCGTACCACATACCTATTCCTTTTCAGAGTCTAAAACATTCCGGAAAGTGTCCCTTATGTATTCCTCCGGGGTTACGGTTTCAATAATATTAGTTTCAACATTTAATGGATTACCTGGGATATAATGTTTGATTCTTTGACCGTTCACCACCTTCGGATTTGTGCCTTCAAAGTTGTTGAGTTTATGGCACCGGAACGATATCCCTCCTCGATGATGTAAGGACCTTCCCATTTAGAGAGAAGTTTGCCTACAAAAAATCTTAAACGAGAGTTGTATAATAATACATACTCACCTACATTGAACTCACGTTTTTGTATCCTTTTATCGTGCCATCTTTTAACTTTTTATTTAAATAGCTTGGCATTTTCATAGGCCTGGGTTCTCCATTCATCAAGTGAGCTAATGTCAAATAACCTCTTCTCACCGGCAAGTTTGAAATCATAATTGAGCTCTTGGATGGCCCAATATGCCTTATGTTCTAATTCGAGAGGTAATTGACATGCTTTTCCATAAACCATTCTATACGGAGACATACCCATAGGATTTTTATATGCAGTTCTATAAGCCCATAATGCATCATCAGGTTTCTTGGACCAATTCTTTCTAGATCTATTAACAGTATTTTGCAAAATTAATTTGAGCTCTCTGTTACTCAATTCTACTTGACCACTAGACTGCGGGTGATGTGGAGATGCAATTCTATGATTAACATCATACTTAGCAAGCATTTTACGAAAGGCACCATGAATAAAATGTGAACCACCATCAGTTATTAAATATCTAGGGACTCCAAACCACGGAAAAATAACTTCTTTAAGCATCTTAATAGAGGTGTTATGATCAGCACTACTAGTTGGGATAGCTTGTACCCAATTAGTAATGTAATCAACAACAACTAAAATATGTGTATACCCATCAGAGGAAGGAAAAGGTCCCATATAATCAAAGCCCCAAACATTAAACGGTTCAATAAAAAGTTAATAATTCATAGGCATTTCTTGACGTCTACTAATATTACTAATTCCTTGGCTTTCATCACAAGACCAAACAAACTTGCATCACCAAAAAACACCTGACTACAGCTGTTGACTCTAGACTTAACTGTCGAAACTGAAATTTACTATGGAATCTGAATGTTACTATTGAAACTCAACGCCCTGGTAGCACAGAGGCACTTCACATGTAGTTTACACCGCTCGAGCACTAGTATTAGAGAAATAGTGATCTAAATCAGTAGGCGATCGGCAGGGAACATAGTAGTAGATAGCAGTTGGAGTAGCAGGGCGAGGAGGAGTAGCTCGAACTAGAGACACAACAGCAACTCGTGTGGCTGCAGCAGCCCATTTACCAGCATTAGCAGTGCGAGTGAGAGCAAGATCAGAGTAGGAACACGAGTGAGGGGGAGAGCAGAGCAGTAGCGCGAGCGAGCGAGCGAGAGCCGGAGTAGCAGCGGTAGCGCGAGCAAGCGAGAGCCGAAGCAGCATCAGTAGTAGTGTCAGTGAGCGAGCGAGAGCCGGAGCAGCAGATCCGGCTGGTATGGCTGCCGCCTCTGAAGTGGCCTCACACTGGGGGAGAGCCGCTGTGGAGATGTCACCCACGGCGCCGGCTTCGAGGTAGCCGCGCCATGGGGGGTGCGGGATGGAGCACCGTTGGCGCCGGGAGGTCGAGTTAAGGAGAAGGTGCGATGCGTTGAGTGTACAACCTCTTTGGTGGCGCCAAGTAGGCCTCGGCTTCGTCCAGGAGTCGGTGAGGATGTTGCGGTTCTAGTGGAGCAGGTTAAGGCGGCGCTATGGGGATGGAGCAGCCGCGATAGATGAGGCGATCGTCGGAGCAGCTCCTTGGAGGTGGAGGGCGGGGCGGCTGAACTGGCGGGACGACAAGATGGACGATGGGTCCTCATCTGGCGAGGTGGATAAGGGATGTCGAGCTGTTGCAGTGGACGACATCGGCGGGGAAGAGGCTCCGGCTGCGCAGCAGTGAGGTGGTGGATAGAGGAGGGTGGGGTTTCGCGCCTCGAGCAGAGAGGTTATGGTGGCCTGGGATTTTAAATGGCGAAAAGGAGGCGATGGGAGGGGGAACCATGACTTAGGGACATGCTTGTCCAAAATGTAGGGTGTGTTGCAAAAGTACCCCCATCGATTTGAACTAGCGGCCCTTTCGGGTCAGGGTTAGAAGGGGGATTTCATGTGTCGGGATTTGGCAGCTAGAGGTAGTTTTCGCGCGCGTTGTAATTTCGGGATAGCAAGGCGCGGGTTGTGAAGGCGCGAGTTTTGGGAGCATGATATTTGAATTTTTGGGATATAACAAGGCGGGGGTTGAATTTTAGGGACAAGCCTAACGTGTAATATTGTACGTACCAAAACAATTCGCACTTCCCTCAACGAAAAAAATGAGAAAAACAAAACTATTCACACCACACAAAGAGAGAGTCTTGTCCCATTTTACTATACCAATGCTATACAAAGCTATGAATCCATGTTATGTCCAATTAATTTTTTTCGCTGGCTGTATAATGCATGTAACCTACTCATACCAACATTTTAGTGCATTCCAAATGTCTATACTACCGCTGCAATTCAAACTAAATTTGAATAAGAATCTACAATCATGATTGTTGCCAACTTAAACCATCATTCGTGTATTACCTTAACAACAAACCACATGATTACTATATAGATAGATATGAACTATGTGTACTATATGAACTCGAATTCAAATTTTTTAATACACTTGATGTTGATTCCAAATAATAGTACATTTGATGTACTAACTTGATATTCATAATTTAAACCATGTTCAATACGTACACCGTGTTTATCACACAAAGTATAGTGCCCCACCCTCTACATTATGACTAGTATTTAGCCCTTACCTGCAAAAGCCACACAATATCCCAAATTATAATAAATGTTATATATATTATATGTAGTACTAGCAAGATGCCCATGCATTGCACAGAACATCAAGATGCATTTGTATATGTAGTTTATCTTGTGGGAGAAAAGGATGTACGAGGGAAATCTTGGATAGGTCGACCGAAAAGAATAGCTTCGAGGTGGTTTCGTACCCTACAAATGATTTCTTCTTATGGTCTCCGCTAGATAGGAACTTTGGAGTGATTGTTCGTTGCACGTTGAGGGATGGTTATATGATCCAATTATATTAGCATTGTTGAGAGATTGCACTAGCGAAAGTACGAACCCTTGGCCTCATTTTCAAGCATTGCAATACCATTTTTGTACCCATGTACTATTTGCTACCTTGCTGTTTATTATTTATTCAGATTATTAAAATATATTTCTACCATCAATATTACACTCTTATCACTATATCTTCACCGAACTAGTGCACCTATACAATTTGCCATTGTATTGGGTGTGTCGGGGACACATGAGATTTCTTGTATTTGGTTGCAGGGTTGTTTGAGAGAGACCATCTTCATCCTACACCTCCCATGGATTGATAAACCTTAGGTCATCCACTTGAGGGAAAATTGCTGCTGTCCTACAAAACTCTGCGCTTGGATGCCCAACACGAGTCTACAAGAATAAAGTTGTGTAGTAGACATCAAGCTCTTTTCTGGCACCGTTGCCGGGGAGGTGAGTGCTTGAAGGTATATCTTTAGATCTTGCAATTGAATCTTTTACTTTCTTGTTTTATCACTAGTTTGCTTTATAAAAAGAAAACTACACAAAAATGGAATTGAGGTTGCATCATATTATTCATCATTATAATGTCTTTCATGATAATGGTGGAAAGGAAAATTGTTCTAAATTTATAGAAGAAGAATTGTATAAAATGTTTAACAAAAACACTTTGAATGATGAGCATGATTGTAATGTTGTTGGTATGAATTCTTTGAATATCCATGGTGTTAATGATATGCAAAGCTACAATCTTGGGGATGCTATGTTTGATGAAGATGATATTTGTAGTCCCCCAAGATTTGATGTGCAAATTTGTTATAATGATTGCATGCCTCCTATTTATGATGATTATAATGATGAAAGTGTATTCGGAGAGGTGATGACTTTATTTAATGATGAATCCACCATTTTGGATGAGGGTTCATTTGACTATGAGAACAAGGTTGTTATCTATGATGATTATGGTGATGACATGTATGCTATATTGAATAATGATAACCATGAAACTTGGCATCATGATTTTAATTTTCAATCTCATGATAGTTATATCATTGAGCTTTCTCCCACTACTATTGATGAGAATAAATTTGCTTATGTGGAGAGTAACACAATTTCTATGCTTATGCATCATGAAAAGAATGCTTTATGTGATAGTTATATTGTTGAATTCATTCATCATGCTAGTGAAAATTATTATGAGAGAGGAACATATGCTTGGAGGTATTGCAATAATATCAAGTTTCCTCTCTACGTATTGAAAATCTTGAAGTTTTGCTTGTTTTTCCTTCCTATCCTAGTTGATTATTGTTCCCATAAATTGTTTGCTCAAAAAATCCCTGTGCGTGGGAAGTGGGTTTTCTACCTCTTGAGCACTGCGTTGGTTTTCCCTTAAGAGGAAAGGGTGATGCAGTAAAGCAGCATAAGTATTTCCCTCAGCTTTTGAGAATCAAGGTATCAATCCAGTAGGAAACTGATACGTCTCCTCGTATCTACTTTTCCAAATACTTTTGCCCTTGTTTTGGATGCTAACTTGCATGATTTGAATGGAACTAACCCGGACTGACGATGTTTTCAGCAGAATTACCATGGTGTTATTTATGTGCAGAAACAAAAGTTCTCAAAATGACCTGAAACTTCATGGAACGTCTTTTTGGAAATAATAAAAAAAATCCTTGCAAAAGATGAAGACCAGGGGCCCACACCCTAGCCACGAGGGTGGGTGGCGCGCCTGCCCCCCTAGGCGCGCCCCACTACCTCATGGGCCCCCTGGAGCTCCTCCGACCTCAACTCCAACTCTATATACTTGCTTTCGGGGAGAAAAAATAACAGAGAAGGATTCATCGCGTTTTACGATACGGAGCCGCTGCCAAGCCCTAAAACCTCACAGGAGGGATAATCTGGAGTCCGTTCGGGGCTCCGGAGAGGGGAATCCGTCACCATCATCATCATCAACCATCCTCCATCACCAATTTCATGACGCTCACCGCCGTGCGTGAGTAATTCCATCGTAGTCTTGCTGGACGGTGATGGGTTGGATGAGATTTATCACGTAATCGAGTTAGTTTTGTTAGGGTTTGATATCTAGTATCCACTATGTTCCGAGATTGATGTTGCTATGACTTCGCTATGCTTAATGCTTGTCACTAGGGCCCGAGTGCCATGATTTTAGATCTGAACCTATTATGTTTTCATGAATATATGTGAGTTCTTGATCCTATCTTGCAAGTCTATAGTCACCTACTATGTGTTATGGTCCGGCAACCCCGAAGTGACAATAATCGGGACCACTCCCAGTGATGACCATAGTTTGAGGAGTTCATGTATTCACCATGTGTTAATGCTTTGGTCTGGTACTATATTAAAAGGAGGCCTTAATATCCCTTAGTTTCCGCTAGGACCCCGCTGCCATGGGAGGGTAGGACAAAAGATGGCTTGCAAGTTCTTTTCCATAAGCACGTATGACTATATTCGGAATACATGCCTACATTACAATGATGAATTGGAGCTAAGTCTGTGTCACCCTAGGTTGTGACTGTTACATGATGAACCGCATCCGGCAAAATTCGCTATCACCGATCCATTGCCTACGAGCTTTCCATATATTGTTCTCCGCTTATTTACTTTTCCGTTGCTATTGTTACAATCACAATAAAATACCAAAAACATTACTTTTGCTATCATTACCTTTTGCTACCATTACCACTACTATCATATTACCTTGCTACTAAACACTTTGCTGCAGATATTAAGTTTCCAGGTGTGGTTGAATTGACAACTCAGCTGCTAATACTTGAGAATATTCTTTGGCTCCCCTTGTGTCAAATCAATAAATTTGGGTTGAATACTCTACCCTCGAAAACTGTTGCGATCCCCTATACTTGTGGGTTATCAAGACTATTTTTTGGCGCCGTTGCCGGGGAGCATAGCTCTATTCTTTGATTCACTTGGGATTTATATCTGCTTATCATTATGAAGAACTTGAGAGATCCAAAAACCAAGATTTATCCCTCAACTACGAGGGGAGGTAAGGAACTGCCATCTAGCTCTGCACTTGATTCACCTTCTGTTTTGAGTAAGCTTGCGACACCTAAACCTGCTTCTGCTATTCGTTTTGATATGTCGCATGTTATTGATGATGTCACTTCTGCTATGCATGATACTTATGATGAAACTACTTCTATGCTCGATACTACTGTGCCACTTGGTGAATTTCTTGATGAACAACTTGCTAGGGTTAGAGAGAATGAAAATATTGAAACTGATAATATTGATGAAAGTGATGATGAAGACTCTCCCCTTAATAAATATGAATCGCCTATTATTCCTGAGGGTTATGTTTTTGAAAGAGAAGCTGCTCTAGCTATTTTAGCTTGCAAAGATAGATACAAGCTCAAGAGGTTATTAGCTAAATGGAAGCAGCAATCTCTTAATGCTAGAATGAAACCTGACCCTGCTTTTGCTACTTCACCTATCTGTGTTACTGATAAGGATTATGAATTCTCTTTTGATCCTAACATAATTACTTTGGTTGAATCTGATCCTTTTCATGGCTATGAATCTGAAACTGTAGTGGCACATCTTACTAAATTAAATGATATAGCCACCCTGTTCGCTAATGATGAGAAATCTCGCTACCTTTATATCCTTAAAATATTTCCGTTCTCATTAAAGGGTGATGCTAAGATATGGTTTAATTCTCTTGATCATGGTTGTGTGCGTAGTCCCCAGGATATGATTTATTACTTCTCTGCTAAATATTTCCCTGCTCATAAGAAACAAGCTGCTTTAAGGGATATATATAATTTTCTACAAATGTTACTATTTTAACGGACTTTGTTATTCTTGATATTCCCGAGGACGATAGTATGTCTATTATTATTGAAAGACCCTTTTTGAATACTGTAGGGGCTGTTATTGATTGCAACAAAGGCAATGTCACTTTTCATGTTAATGGTAATGAGCATACGGTACACTTTCCGAGGAAACAACCTCAAGTTCATAGTATCAAATCTATTGGAAAAATTCTGTCGATTATATTAGGAGGTTTTGAATTTCCTCTTCCTACTGTCAAGAAGAAATATGATATTCTTATTATTGGGGATGTGCATATCCCCGTTGAGGTAACATAGTGTTATTCGAAATTTCTCTGGTTCCATGTTATTCGGAATGAGTTTGTTAACAAGTCATGATCAACCTTGTTAGTGGATTCCTTTTGATGAGCTTGAGATGGATGAAACTAGAAGGCACAACCTTCTGTACCCTCTTTCTACTTTCTGTTATTTAGTTGAAATAAAGTAAAAATAGCATTTTCTGTCTGTTATCTGAATTATCCGTGCAATATAAAAATACCCTGGAAATAAAAGTTCACCAAATGCCCTGAAATTTAAATATGATTTTTTCTGGAATATTTGAGAATATTTGGCACTGAGAACACAGCACGGGGGGCATCCACCTGGCCACGAGGGTGGGGGGCGCGCCCTACCCCCTGGGCGCGCCCCCTGCCTCGTGCGCCCACGGTGGCCCTCCTCCACTTATTCCTGCACCCACACACTTCTTCTTCCTCCCACAAACACCAATATCCAGCTCAAGCACGAGTTCTAGCTCATTTTGCTGCGATTTTCGATCTCCTTGCTCAAAGCACCTCTCACAAAACTGCTTGGGGGATTGTTCTGATACGTCTCCAATGTATCTATAATTTTTGATTACTCCATGCTATATTATCTACTGTTTTGAATGTTTATGGGCTTTATTATACACTTTTATATCATTTTTGGGACTAACCTATTAACCCAGAGCCCAGTGCCAGTTTCTGTTTTTACCCTGTTTTAGGGTTTCGAAGAAAAGGAAAACCAAACGGAGTCCAATTGACCTGAAACTTCACGGAACTCATTTTTGGAAGGAAAGAAGCCCAGAAGACTTGGAGTGCATGTCAGGGGATCATCGAGGAGGCCACGAGGTAGGGGGCGCGCCCACCCCCTAGGGCGCGCCCTCCACCCTCTTGAGCCCCTCGTGCCCCCCCTGACGTACTTCTTCTGCCTATATATCTCCATATACCCTAAAAACACCCGTGGGCACAATAGATCGGGAGTTCCGCCGCCAGAAGCCTCCGTAGCCACCGAAAACCAATCTAGACCCATTCTGGCACCCTACCGGATGGGGCAATCCTTCCCCGGTGGCCATCTTCATCATCTCGGTGCTCTCCATGACGAGGAGGGAGTAGTTCTCCCTCGGGGCTGAGGGTATGTACCAGTAGCTATGTGTTTGATCTCTCTCTCTCTCTCTCTCTCTCGTGTTCTTGATTTGGCACGATCTTGATGTATCGCGAGCTTTGCTATTATAGTTGGATCTTATGTTTGTCCTCCCCCTCTTCTCTCTTGTAATGAATCGAGTTTCCCCTTTGAAGTAATCTTATCGGATTGAGTCTTTAAAGATATGAGAACACTTGATGTATGTCTTGCCGTGGATATCTGTGGTGACAATGGGATATCACGTGATTCACTTGATGTATGTTTTGGTGATCAACTTGCGGGTTCCGCCCATGAACCTATGCATAGGGGTTGGCACACGTTTTCGTCGTGATTCTCCGGTAGAAACTTTGGGGCACTCTTTGAGGTCCTATGTGTTGGTTGAATAGATGAATCTGAGATTGTGTGATGCATATCGTATAATCATACCCACGGATACTTGAGGTGACATTGGAGTATCTAGGTGACATTAGGGTTTTGGTTGATTTGTGTCTTAAGGTGTTATTCTAGTACAAACTCTACGGCTGTTTGTGACACTTATAGGAATAGCCCAACGGATTGATTGGAAAGAATAACTTTGAGGTGGTTTCGTACCCTACCATAATCTCTTCGTTTGTTCTCCGCTATTAGTGACTTTGGAGTGACTCTTTGTTGCATGTTGAGGGATAGTTATGTGATCCAATTATGATATTA
Organism: Triticum dicoccoides; assembly: GCF_002162155.2. NCBI lineage: Eukaryota > Viridiplantae > Streptophyta > Magnoliopsida > Poales > Poaceae > Triticum > Triticum dicoccoides. Next base: position 436,308,389 of record NC_041382.1, read on the forward strand.
TTGTTGAGGGAAATTGCACTAGCGAAAGTACTAACCCTAGGCCTTATTTCCACACATTGCAATACCGTTTACGCTCACTTTTATCATTAGTTACCTTGCTGTTTTTATAATTTCAGAATACAAATACTATTATCTACCATCCATATTGCACTTGTATCACCATCTCTTCCTGAACTAGTGCACCTATACAATTTACCATTGTATTGGCTGTGTTGGGGACACAAGAGACTCTTTGTTATTTGGTTGCAGGGTTGCTTGAGAGAGACCATCTTCATCCTACTCCTCCTATGGATTGATAAACTTTAGGCCATCCGCTTGAGGGAAATTTGCTACTGTCCTACAAACATCTGCACTTGGAGGCCCAACAACGTCTACAAGAAGAAGGTTGTGTAGTAGACATCAAGCTCTTTTCTGGCGTCGTTGCCGGGGAGGTGAGTGCTTGAAGGTATTATTGGAAATATGCCCTAGAGGCAATAATAAATTGGTTATTATTATATTTCCTTGTTCATGATAATCGTTTATTATCCATGCTAGAATTGTATTGATAGGAAACTCAGATACATGTGTGGATACATAGACAACACCATGTCCCTAGTAAGCCTCTAGTTGACTAGCTCGTTGATCAATAGATGGTTACGGTTTCCTGACCACGGACGTTGGATGTCATTGATAACGGGATCACATCATTAGAAGAATGATGTGATGGACAAGACCCAATCCTAAGCCTAGCACAAGATCATGTAGTTCGTATGCTAAAGCTTTTCTAATGTCAAGTATCATTTCCTTAGACCATGAGATTGTGCGACTCCGGATACCGTAGGAATACTTTGGGTGTGCCAAACGTCACAACGTAACTGGGTGACTATAAAGGTGCACTACGGGTATCTCTGAAAGTGTCTGTTGGGTTGGCACGAATCGAGACTGGGATTTGTCACTCCGTGTGACGGAGAGGTATCTCTGGGCCCACTCGGTAGGACATCATCATAATGTGCACAATGTGATCAAGGAGTTGATCACGGGATGATGTGTTACGAAACGAGTAAAGAGACTTGCCGGTAACGAGATTGAACAAGGTATCGGGATACCGATGATCGAATCTCGGGCAAGTATCGTACCGCTAGACAAAGGGAATTGTATACGGGATTGATTGAATCCTCGACATCGTGGTTCATCTGATGAGATCATCGTGGAGCATGTGGGAGCCAACATGGGTATCCATATCCCGCTGTTGGTTATTGGCCGGAGAGTTGTCTCGGTCATGTCTACGTGTCTCCCGAACCCGTAGGGTCTACACACTTAAGGTTCGGTGACGCTAGGGTTGTAGGGATATGTATATGCAGTAACCCGAATGTTGTTCGGAGTCCCGGATGAGATCCTGGACGTCACGAGAAGTTTCGGAATGGTCCGGAGGTAAAGAATTATATATAGGAAATGCTATTTCGGCCATCGGGACAAGTTTCGGGGTCACCGGTATTGTACCGGGACTACCGGAAGGGTCCCGGGGGACCACCGGGTGGGGCCACCTATCCCGGAGGGCCCCATGGGCTGAACTGGGAAGGGATCCAGCCCAAAGTGGGCTGGGGCGCCACTTCCCTCTAGGGCCCATGCGCCTGGGGTGGAAAAACCCTAGGGGAAGAGTCCCAAAGGGGGAAGGCACCCCCTAGGTGCCTTGGGGAGGAGGGACTCCTCCCTTGGCCGCCGCCCCCCCCTAGGAGATTGCATCTCCTAGGGCCGGCGCCCCCTCCCTAGGCTCCCTATATATAGTGGGGGAAGGAGGGCCTCTCAACCTACGCCTTGGTGCCTCCCTCTCCCTCTCCAACACCTCCTCCTCCTCCATAGAGCTTGGCAAAGCCCTGCCGGAGCACTGCAGCTTCATCACCACCACGCCGTCGTGCTGCTGCTGGAGCCATCTTCCTCAACCTCTCCTCCCCCCTTGCTGGATCAAGAAGGAGGAGACGTTGCTGCTCCGTACGTGTGTTGAACGCGGAGGTGCCGTCCGTTCGGCGCTAGGATCATCGGTGATTTGGATCACGACGAGTACGACTCCATCAACCCCGTTCTCTTGAACGCTTCCGCGCGCGATCTACAAGGGTATGTAGATCCACTCCTCCCTCGTTGCTAGATGACTCCATAGATTGATCTTGGTGACACGTAGGAAAATTTTGAATTATTGCTACGTTCTCCAACAGTGGCATCATGAGCTAGGTCTATGCGTAGTTTCTATGCACGAGTAGAACACAAAGTAGTTGTGGGCGTTGATTTTGTTCAATATGCTTACCGTTACTAGTCCAATCTTGATTCGGTGGCATTGTGGGATGAAGCGGCCCGGACCGACCTTACACGTACTCTTACGTGAGACTGGTTCCACCGACTGACATGCACTAGTTGCATAAGGTGGCTAGCGGGTGTCTGTCTCTCCCACTTTAGTCGGATCAGATTCGATGAAAAGGGTCCTTATGAAGGGTAAATAGCAATTGGCATATCACGTTGTGGTTTTTGCGTAGGTAAGAAACGTTTTTGGTAGAAACCCATAGCAGCCACGTAAAACATGCAAACAACAATTAGAGAACGTCTAACTTGTTTTTGCAGGGTATGCTATGTGATGTGATATGGCCAAAAGGATGTGATGAATGATATATGTGATGTATGAGATTGATCATGTTCTTGTAATAGGAATCACGACTTGCATGTCGATGAGTATGACAACCGTGAGGAGCCATAGGAGTTGTCTTAATTTATTTCTGACCTGTGTGTCAACGTAAACATCATGTAATTACTTTACTTTATTGCTAACCGTTAGCTGTAGTAGTAGAAGTAATAGTTGACGAGACAACTTCATGAAGACACGATGATAGAGATCATGATGATGGAGATCATGGTGTCATGCCGGTGACGATGATGATCATGGAGCCCCGAAGATGAAGATCAAAAGGAGGAATATGATATTGGCCATATCATGTCACTATTTGATTGCATGTGATGTTTATCATGTTTATACATCTTATTTGCTTAGAACGACGGTGGTAAATAAGATGATCCCTCACTAAAATTTCAAGAATGTGTTCCCCCTAACTATGCACCATTGCGAAAGTTCGTCGTTTCGAAGCACCACGTGATGATTGGGTGTGATAGATTCTAACGTTCACATACAACGGGTGTAAGACAGATTTACACACGCAAAACACTTAGGTTGACTTGACGAGCCTAGCATGTACAGACATGGCCTTGGAACACAAGAGACCGAAAGGTCGAGCATGAGTCGTATGGTAGATACAATCAACATGAAGATGTTCACCGATGATGACTAGTCCGTCTCACGTGATGATCGGACACGGCCTAGTTGACTCGGATCATGTAATCACTTAGATGGCAAGAGGGATGTCTATCTGAGTGGGAGTTCATAAGATGAACTTAATTATCCTGAACATAGTCAAAAGGTCTTCGCAAATTATGTCGAAGCTCGCACTTTAGTTCTACTGTTTAGTTATGTTCCTAGAGAAAATTTAGTTGAAAGTTGATAGTAGCAATTATGCGGACTAGGTCCGTAAACTGAGGATTGTCCTCATTGCTTCATAGAAGGCTTGTGTCCTTAATGCACGGCTCAGTGTGCTGAACCTCGAACGTCGTCTGTAGATGTTGGGAACATCTGACATACAAATTTTGATAACTACGTGCTAGTTCAGTTAAACGGCTTAGAGTTGAGGCACCGAAGACGTCTTGAAACATCGCGAAACATATGAGATGTTTCGAGGGCTGAAATTGGGATTTCAGGCTCGTGCCCACGTCAAGAGGTATAAGACCTCCGACGATTTTCTTAGCCCACAAACTAAGGGAGAAAAGCTCAATTGTTGAGCTTGTGCTCAGATTGTCTGAGTACAACAATCATTTGAATCGAGTGGGAGTTGATCTTCCAGATGAGATAGTGATGTTTCTCCGAAGTCATTACCACCAAGCTGCTAGAGCTTCATGATGAACTATAATATATCAGGGACATATATGATGATCCTTGAGATATTCGTGATGTTTGACACCACAAAAGTAGAAATCAAGAAGGAGCATCAATTGTTGATGGTTAGTGAAACCACTAGTTTCAAGAAGGGCAAGGGCAAGAAGGGATACTTCATGAAACGGCAATTCAGCTGCTGCTCTAGTGAAGAAACCCAAGGTTGAACCCAAACTCGAGACTAAGTGCTTCTGTAATAAAGGGAACAGCCACTGGAGCAGAATTACCCTAGATACTTGGTAGATGAGAAGGCTGGCAAAGTCGATAGAAGTATATTGGATATACATTGTGTTAATGTGTACTTTACTAGTACTCCTAGTAGCACCAGGGTATTAGATACCAGTTCGGTTGCTAAGTGTTAGTAACTCGAAACAAAAGGCTACGGAATAAACGGAGACTAGCTAAAAGGTGAGATGACGATATGTGTTGAAAGTATTTCCAAGGTTGATCAAATATCGTACGCTCCCTCTACCATCGAGATTGGTATTAAAACCTAAATAATTGTTATTTGGTGTTTGCATTGAGCATAGACATGATTGGATTATGTCTACCGCGACACGGTTATACATTTAAGGAGAATAATGGTTACTCTGTTTATTTGAATAATACCATCCCGATCGTAGTGATACACATTTTCATGCCAAAGGTATAAGATAGTAATGATAGTACCACACAAATGTGGCACTGCAATTTGAGTCATAATGGTATAAAACGCATGAAGAAGCTCCATGTTGATGGATCTTTGGACTCGCTCATTTTTTGAAAAGTTTGAGACATGCGAACCATGTCTATTGGTGTATATGCATGAAGAAACTCCATGCAAATGGACCATTTAGACTCACTTGATTTTGAATCACTTGAGACATGCAAATCATACCACATGGGCAAGATGACTGAAAGCCTCGTTTTTCAGTAAAATGGAACTAGAAAGCAACTTGTTGAAAATAATACATTTTGATGTGTGCAGTCCAATGAGTGCTGAGGCGTGTAGTGGATATCGTTATGTTCTTACTTCATAGATGGTTTGAGTAGATGTTGAGTACATTTACTTGATGAATCACGAGTCTGAATTATTGAAAGGTTCAAGTAATTTCAGGGTGAAGTTGAAAGATCATCATGACAAGAGGATAAAATATCTATGATATGATCATAGAGATGAATATCTGAATTGCGAGTTTGGCATAAAATTAAGACATTGTGGAAATTGTTTCACAACTAATACAGCCTGGAACACCATAGTGTGATGGTGTGTCCGAACATCATAACTTCACCCTATTGGATATGATGCATACCATGATGTCTCTTATCGAATTACCACAATAGTTTATGGGTTAGGCATTAGAGACAACCACATTCACTTTAAAAGGGGCACCACGTAATTCCGATGAGATGAGACCGTATGAACTATGGTTTAGAAAAACCTAAGCTGTCATTTCTTAGAAGTTTGGGCTGCGACGCTTATGTGAAAAAGTTTCAGGCTGATAAGCTCGAACCCAAAGCGGATAAATGGATCTTCATATGACACCCAAAACAGTTGGGTATACCTCCTGTCTCAGATCTGAAAACAATAAGGGATTATTTCTAGAATCGAGTCCTTTCTCGAGGAAAAGTTTCTCTTGAAAGAATTGAGTGGGAGGACGATGGAGACTTGATGAGGTTATTGAACCGTCTCTTCAACTAGTGTGTGGCAGGGCACAGGAAGTTGTTCCTGTGGCACTTACACCAATTGAAGTGGAAGCTTATGATAGTGATCATGAAACTTCAGATCAAGTCACTACCAAACCTCGTGGGATGACAAGGATGCGTACTACTTCAGAGTGGTACCTAATCATGTCTTGGAAGTCATGTTGCTAGACAACAATGAACCTATGAGCTATGGAGAAGCGGTGGTGGGCCCGGATTCCGATAAATGGCTCGAGGCCATAAAATCCGAGAGAGGATCCATGTACGAAAACAAAGTGTAGACTTTGGCAGAACGGCTCGATGGTCGTAAGGCTATTGAGTACAGATGGATTTTAAAAGGAAGACGGACAATGATGGTAAGTATCACCATTAAGAAAGCTCAACTTGTCGTTAAGCTGTTTTCCGACAAGTTCAAGGAGTTGACTACGATGAGAATTTCTCACTCGTAGCGATGCTAAGAGTCTGTTGGAATTATATTAGCGATTACTGCATTATTTATGAAATCTTGCAGATAGGATGTCAAAACATTGCTTCCTTGACGATTTTCTTGAGGAAAGGTTGTATGTGATACAACCGGAAGGTTTTTTCAATCCTGAAAGATGCTAATAAGTATGCAAAGCTCCAGCTATCCATCTAAGGACTGGAGTAAGCATTTCGGAGTTGGAATGTATGCTTTGATGAGATGATCAAAGATTTTGGGTTTATACAAAGTTTATGAGAAACTTGTATTTCCAAAGAAGTGAGTGGGAGCACTATAGAATTTCTGATGAATATATGTTATTGACATATTGTTGATCAGAAATGACGTAGAATTTCTGGAAAGCATATAGGGTTATTTGAAAAGTGTTTTTCAATGGAAAACCTGGATTAAGCTACTTGAACATTGAGCATCAAGATCTATAAGGATAGATCAAAACGCTTAATGGTACTTTCAAATGAGCACATACCTTGACATGATCTTGAAGGTGTTCAAGATGGATCAGTCAAAGAAGGAGTTCTTGCCTGAGATGTAAGGTATGAAGTTAAGACTTAAAGCTCGACCACGGCAGAATAGAGAGAAAGGACGAAGGTCGTCCCCTATGCTTAAGACACAGGCCCTACAGTATGCTGTGTACCGCACCTGAAATGTGCCTTTCCATGAGTCAGTCAAGGGGTACAAGAGTGATCCAAGAATGGATCACAGGACAGCGGTCAAAGTTATCCTTAGTAACTAGTAGACTAAGGAATTTTCTCGATTATGGAGGTGGTAAAAGAGTTCGTCGTAAAGGGTTACACTGATGCAAACTTTGACACTAATCCAGATTATTCTGAGTAGTAAACTGGATTCGTATAGTAGAACAATTATTTGGAATAGCTCCAAATGTAGCATAGTAGTTGCATCTACAAGATGACATAGAAATTTGCGAAGTACATACGGATCTGAAAAATTCAGACCCGTTGACTATAACATCTCTCACAAGCATAACATGATTAAACCCAGAACTCATCGAGTGTTAATCACATGGTAATGTGAACTAGATTATTGACTCTAGTAAACTCTTTGGGTGTTAGTCACATAGGGATGTGACCTTGAGGTTAGTCACATAGCGATGTGAACTGAATTATTGACTAGTGCAAGTGGGAGACTGTTGGAAATATGCCCTAGAGGCAATAATAAATTGGTTATTATTATATTTCCTTGTTCATGATAATCGTTTATTATCCATGCTAGAATTGTATTGATAGGAAACTTGGATACATGTGTGGATACATAGACAAGACCATGTCCCTAGTAAGCCTCTAGTTGACTAGCTCGTTGATCAATAGATGGTTACGGTTTCCTGACCATGGACATTGGATGTCATTGATAACGGGATCACATCATTAGAAGAATGATGTGATGGACAAGACCCAATCCTAAGCCTAGCACAAGATCATGTAGTTCGTATGCTAAAGCTTTTCTAATGTCAAGTATCATTTCCTTAGACCATGAGATTGTGCAACTCCCAGATACCGTAGGAATACTTTGGGTGTGCCAAACGTCACAACGTAACTAGGTGACCATAAAGGTGCACTACGGGTATCTCTGAAAGTGTCTGTTGGGTTGGCACAAATCGAGACTGGGATTTGTCACTCCGTGTGACGGAGATATATCTCTGGGCCCACTCGGTAGGACATCATCATAATGTGCACAATGTGATCAAGGAGTTGATCACGGGATGATGTGTTACGAAACGAGTAAAGAGACTTGCCGGTAACAAGATTGAACAAGGTATCGGGATACCGACGATCGAATCTCGGGCAAGTATCGTACCGCTAGACAAAGGGAATTGTATACGGGATTGATTGAATCCTCGACATCGTGGTTCATCCGATGAGATCATCGTGGAGCATGTGGGAGCCAACATGGGTATCCAGATCCCGTTGTTGGTTATTGGCCGGAGAGTCGTCTCGGTCATGTCTACGTGTCTCCCGAACCCGTAGGGTCTACACACTTAAGGTTCGGTGACGCTAGGGTTGTAGGGATATGTATATGCAGTAACCCGAATGTTGTTCAGAGTCCCGGATGAGATCCCGGACGTCACAAGGAGTTCCGGAATGGTCCGGAGGTAAAGAATTATATATAGTAAGTGCTATTTCGGCCATCGGGACAAGTTTCGGGGTCACCGGTATTGTACCGGGACTACCGGAAGGGTCCCGGGGGTCCACCGGGTGGGGCCACCTATCCCGGAGGGCCCCATGGGCTGAAGTGGGAAGGGATCCAGCCCAAAGTGGGCTGGGGCGCCACTTCCCTCTAGGGCCCATGCGCCTGGGGTGGAAAAACCCTAGGGGAAGAGTCCCAAAGGGGGAAGGCACCCCCTAGGTGCCTTGGGGAGGAGGGAATCCTCCCTTGGCCGCCGCCCCCCCCCTAGGAGATTGCATCTCCTAGGGCCGGCGCCCCCTCCCTAGGCTCCCTATATATAGTGGGGGAAGGAGGGCCTCTCAACCTACGCCTTGGTGCCTCCCTCTCCCTCTCCAACACCTCCTCCTCCTCCATAGAGCTTAGCGAAGCCCTGCCGGAGCACTGCAGCTTCATCACCACCACGCCGTCGTGCTGCTGCTGGAGCCATCTTCCTCAACCTCTCCTCCCCCCTTGCTGGATCAAGAAGGAGGAGACGTCGCTGCTCCGTACGTGTGTTGAACGCGGAGGTGCCGTCCGTTCGGCACTAGGATCATCGGTGATTTGGATCACGACGAGTACGACTCCATCAACCCCGTTCTCTTGAACGCTTCCGTGCGCGATCTACAAGGGTATGTAGATCCACTCCTCCCTCGTTGCTAGATGACTCCATAGATTGATCTTGGTGACACGTAGGAAAATTTTGAATTATTGCTACGTTCTCCAATAGGTATATCTTTAGATCTTGCAATCGGGTCTTTTAGTTTCTTGTTTTATCACTAGTTTAGTTGACAAAAGAAAACTATAAAAAAATGGAATTGAGTTTGTCTCATACGCTTCACCTTTTTAATATCTTTCATGAGTATGATGGAAAGGATAATTGTGCTCAAGTGCTAGAAGAAGAAATCTATAAAATGTTTGGCACTAAATATTTGAATGATGAGCATGATTGCAATGTTGTTAGTATGAATTCCTTGTATATCCATGATGCTAATGATATGCAAAGCCACAAGCTTGGGGAAGCTATGTTTCATGAAGATGATATTTTTTGTCCCCCAAGTTTTGATGAGCAAATTTATTATGATGAAAGCATGCCTCCTATTTATGATGATTATATTGATGAAAGTGGATTTGGAGAGGTCATGACTTTATTTTGTGATGAATCCACTATTCCGGAAGAGGTTCCAATTGATTATGAGAACATAGTTGCTATCTATGATGATTATTGTGATGACTTGTATGCTATAAAGAATAATGATATCCATGAAACTTGTCATCATGATTTTATTTTTCATTTGGATTATGCCTCACATGATAATTATTTTGTTGAGTTTGCTCCCACTATTATTCATGAGAAGAATTTTGCTTATGTGGAGAGTAATAAAATTTCCATGCTCATAGATCATGAAAAGAATGCTTTTGGTGCTGGTTATATTGTTGAATTCATTCATGATGCTACTGAAAATTATTATGAGGGAGGAACTTATGCTTCTAGGAATTGAAATAATATCAAGTTTCCTCTCTATGTGTTGAAAATCTTGAAGTTATGCATGTTTTGCCTTCCTATGCTAGTTGATTGTTGCTCCCATAAGTTGTTTGTTCTCAAAATACCTATGCATAGGAAGTGGGTTAGGCTTAAATGTGTTAGTCATATTCTTCATGATGCTCTCTTTATGTTTCAATTCTTATCCTTTATGTGAGCATCATTGAAATCATCATGCCTAGCTAGGGGCGTTAAACGATAGCGCTTGTTGGGAGGCAACCCAATTTTATTCTTGTTCTTTGCTTTTTTCTCCTGTTAAGTAATAAATAATTCATCTAGCCTCTGTTTAGACGTGGTTTTATGCTTTTAATTAGTGTTTGTGCCAAGTAGAACCTTTGGGAAGACTTGGGGAAAGTCTTGTTGATCATGCTATAAAAAAAACAGAAACTTTAGCGCTCAGGAGAACTACTGCCATTTTTATTTCGAGAGTTCTATTTAGTTAATTATTTTTAAGATGATTAATAGACAAATTACTTAGGTCCAGCAATTTATTTGAGAATTTTATGAGTTCCAGAAGTATGCGTTTGATCCAGATTATTACAGACTGTTCTATTTTTGACAGATTCTGTTTTCCGTGTGTTGTTTGCTTATTTTGATGAATCTATGAGTAGTATCGGAGGGTATGAACCATATATAAGTTGGAATACAGTAGATATTACACCAATATGAATTAAGAATGAGTTAATTACAGTACCTTGAAGTAGTGATTTATTTTCTTATACTAACGGAACTCACGAGTTTTCTACTTTAAGTTTTGTGTTGTGAAGTTTTCAAGTTTTGGGTAAGGATTCGATGGATTATGGAACAAGGAGTGGCAAGAGCCTAAGATTGGGGATGCCCATGGCACCCCCAAGATAATCTAAGGACACCTAAAAGCCAAAGCTTGGGGATGCCCCGGAAGGCATCCCCTCTTTCGTTTTCGTTCATCGGTAACTTTACTTGGAGATATATTTTTATTCGCCACATGATATGTGTTTTGATTGGAGCGTCAATTTATTTTGTTAGAATTTGCTTAATTTTATCTAGAACAATGTTTTGCATCTTTTATTTCAATAAAAGTGGCATTGATGGCCTTTACTATGCCTATTTTAGAAGTCCACATGTTGCTGTTTGAAAACAGAAAGTTTACTGCTGTTGCAATAATTCCCTAGAAAAGTCAGAATGTGATAAAATGTTTAAACCTTTTGCATATTAACTTATGATAAATGTACTACAGTGGTAATTTTATTTCATAATTTTTGGAGCTAGGGAAATATGGATGTTGCTGCATTCTTTACAGACTGTTCTGTTTAGGCAGATTGCTGTTATGTTTGCATTGTTTGCATATGTTTGCTTCTTTAATGATTCTATTTGAGGATAGTACTATTAAATATGCAGAGGCATTTAGTATGCAATGTTGAATAATAATTTTAGTGATTTGCTACAGTAGAGTATGATAAGGTTTTGGCAATGGTTTATACTAACTTATCTCACGAGTCCTTGTTGAGTTTTGTGTGGATGAAGCTTTTGAGATTTAGGGAGACCGTGATATGAGAGGAATTAAGGAGACACAAAAGCTCAAGCTTGGGGATGCCCAGGGCATCCCAAGATAATATTTCAAGAAGTCTCAAGCATCTAAGCTTGGGGATGCCCCGGTTGGCATCCCACCTTTCTTCTTCAACAACTATCGTTTAGTTTCGGTTGATCCTAAGTTTTTGCTTCTTCACATGATGTTTGCCATTCTTAGAATGTCATTTTATTTTTCTTTGCTTGCTGTTTGAATAAAATACCAAGATCTGAAATTATTAAATGTTAGGGAGTCTTCACATAGTTGCATAATTATTTGACTACTCATTGATCTTCACTTATATCTTTTGGAGTATTTTGTCGTTTGCTCTAGTGCTTCACTTATATCTTTTAGAGCATGGTGGTAGTTTTATTTCGAAGAAATAGATGAACTCTCATGCTTCACTTAGATTATTCTGAGAGTCTTAATAGCATGGTAATTTGCTTAAAATCCTACCATGCTAGGCATCCAAGAATAGTAAAAACTTTCATATAGAGTATTGAATACTAAGAGAAGTTTGATGCTTGATGATTCTTTTGAGATATGGAGGTAATAATATCAAAGTCGTGCTAGTTGAGTAGTTGTAAAATTGAGAAATACTTGTGTTGAGGTTTGCAAGTCCCCTAGCATGGACGTATGGTAAACGTTGTGTAACAAATTTGAAACATGAGGTGTTATTTGATTGTCTTCCTTATGAGTGGCGGTCGGGGACGAGCGATGGTCTTTTCCTACCAATCTATCCCCCTAGGAGCATGCACGTAGTACTGAGGTTTTTGATGACTTGTAGATTTTTGCAGTAAGTATGTGAGTTCTTTCTGACTAATGTTGAGTCCATGGATTATACGCACTCTCACCCTTCCATCATTGCTAGCCTCTACGGTACCGTGCATTACCCTTTCTCACATCAAGAGTTGGTGCAAACTTCACCGGTGCATCCAAACCCCGTGATATGATACGCTCTTTCACACATAAACCTCCTTATATCTTCCTCAAAACAGCCACCATACCTACCTATTATGGCATTTCCATAGCCATTCCGAGATATATTGCCATGCAACTTTCCACCATCCAGTTTATCATGACACATTCATCATTGTCATATTGCTTAGCATGATCATGTAGTTGACATAAGTATTTGTGGCAAAGCCACCGTTCATAATTTTTTCATACTTGTCACTCTTGATTCATTGCATATCCTGGTACACCGCCGAAGGCATCCATATAGAGTCATACTTTGTTCTAGTATCGAGTTGCAATCATTGAGTTGTAAATAAATAGAAGTGTGATGATCATCATTCAATAGAGCATTGTCCCAAAAAAAGGCCAAAGAAAAAAAAAAGGCCCAAAAAAAGAATAAATAAATAAAAGGGGGCAATGCTACTATCCTTTTTCCACACTTGTGCTTCGAAGTAGCACCATGTTCTTCATATAGAGAGTCTCTTGAGTTATCACTTTCATATACTAGTGGGAATTTTCATTATAGAACTTGGCTTGTATATTCCAACAATGGGCCTCCTCAAGTGCCCTAGGTCTTCATGAGCAAGCAAGTTGGATGCACACCCACTTAGTTTCTTTTGTTGAGCTTTCATACATTTATAGCTCTAGTGCATCCGTTGCATGGCAATCCCTACTCCTTGCATTAACATCAATCGGTGGGCATCTCTATAGCCCATTGATGAGCCTCGTTGATGTGAGACTTTCTCCTTTTTGTCTTCTCCACATAACCCCCTCACTATATTCTATTCCACCCATAGTGCTATATCCATGGCTCGCGCTCATGTATTGCATGAAAGTTTATGAGTTTGAGATTACTAAAGTATGAAACAATTGCTTGGCTTGTCATCGGGGTTGTGCATGATGAGAGCATTCTTGTGTGACAAAAATGAAACATGACTAAACTATATGATTTTGTAGGGATGAAATTTCTTTGGCCATGTTATTTTGAGAAGACATAATTTCTTAGTTAGTATGCTTGAAGTATTATCATTTTTATGTCAATATGAACTTCTGTCTCGAATCTTTCAGATCTGAATATTCATGCCACAATTAAGAAGAATTACATTGAAATTATGCCAACTAGCATTCCGCATCAAAAATTCTGTTTTTATCATTTACCTACTCGACGACGAGCAGGAATTAAGCTTGGGGATGCTGATACGTCTCCAACGTATCTATAACTTTTGATTGCTCCATGTTATATTATCCACTGTTTTGAATGTTTATGGGCTTTATTATACACTTTTATATCATTTTTGGGACTAACCTATTAACCTAGAGCCCAGTGCCAGTTTCTGTTTTTACCCTATTTTAGGGTTTCGAAGAAAAGGAAAACCAAACAGAGTCCAATTGACCTGAAACTTCACAGAACTCATTTTGGGAAGGAAAGAAGCCCAGAAGACTTGGAGTGCACATCGGGGGACCTTCGAGGAGGCCACGAGGTAGGGGGGCACGCCCACCCCCCTAGGGCGCTCCCTCCACCCTCGTGAGCCCCTCGTGGCCCCCCCTGACGTACTTCTTCCGTCTATATATCTCCATATACCCTAAAAACACCCGTGGGCACAATAGATCGGGGGTTCCACCGCCAGAAGCCTCTGTAGCCACCGAAAACCAATCTAGACCCGTTCCGGCACCCTGCTGGAGGGGGAAATCCTTCCCCGGTGGCCATCTTCATCATCCCGGTGCTCTCTATGAAGAGGATGGAGTAGTTCTCCCTCGGGGCTGAGGGTATGTACCAGTAGCTATGTGTTTGATCTCTCTCTCTCTCTCTCTCATGTTCTTGATTTGGCACGATCTTGATGTATCGCGAGCTTTGATATTATAGTTGGATCTTATGTTTCTCCTCCCCCTCTTCTCTCTTGTAATGAATCGAGTTTCCCCTTTGAAGTAATCTTATCGGATTGAGTCTTTAAAGATTTGAGAACACTTGATGTATGTCTTGCCGTGGATATCTGTGGTGACAATGGGATATCACGTGATTCACTTGATGTATGTTTTGGTGATCAAATTGCGGGTTCTGCCCATGCACCTATGCATAGGGGTTGGCACACGTTTTTGTCGTGATTCTCCGATAGAAACTTTGGGGCACTCTTTGAGGTCCTATGTGTTGGTTGAATAAATGAATCTGAGATTGTGTGATGCATATCATATAATCATACCCACAGATACTTGAGGTGACATTGGAGTATCTAGGTGACATTAGGGTTTTGGTTGATTTGTGTCTTAAGGTGTTATTCTAGTACGAACTCTAGGGCTGTTTGTGACCCTTACAGGAATAGCCCGACGGATTGATTGGAAAGAATAACTTTGAGGTGGTTTCGTACCCTACCATAATCTCTTCGTTCGTTCTCCGCTATTAGTGACTTTGGAGTGACTCTTTGTTGCATGTTGAGGGATAGTTATGTGATCCAATTATGATATTATTGTTGAGGGAACTTGCACTAGCGAAAGTATGAACCCTAGGCCTTATTTCCACGCATTGCAATACCGTTTATGCTCACTTTTATCATTAGTTACCTTGTTGTTTTTATAATTTCAGATTACAAATACTATTATCTACTATCCATATTGCACTTGTATCACCATCTCTTCGCCGAACTAGTGCACCTATACAATTTACCATTGTATTGGGTGTGTTGGGGACACAAGAGACTCTTTGTTATTTGGTTGCAGGGTTGCTTGAGAGAGACCATCTTCATCCTACGCCTCCTACGGATTGATAAACCTTAGGTCATCCACTTGAGGGAAATTTACTATTGTCCTACAAACCTCTGCACTTGGAGGCCCAACAATGTCTACAAGTAGAAGGTTGTGTAGTAGACATCATGTTCCTTGGTATGTGACTCCTCCATTGGTCCAATTAGTTTTTGTTCTAGTGCTTTATTCATTGCAAATTTGTGCTGCCTAGGTGACCCTGTTCTTGAGCTTGCATGTCAAATTTATATGGTTCCAAGTAGTTTTGATGCATGATATAGGCTCTAGGCACTTGTAGGAGTAGTTGCTATCAATTTTATTGACCTTGGTTCACTTTTGTTTGAAGTTACTAAAAATTTCAGAATTTTTCAGAGAATGATGAAGAGATTTTTGAGGGGCTCATCGAGCCGAAGCTCGAAGGAAAAGCAAAATTAAGAAGCAAAGAAGCCCAAATATAATTTGCCTCGCACCGCGGACGTTAGGCCGTGTGAATGGCCCTCTAATGATTTCTTGAGAGCCACCAGGATTTATGAGGATTTTTATGAATTGGCTAAGAATGCAGGCCTCGCCGACTTCCTACGCGACCAACGCGAACAGTATCTCTTACTCACCAATACTTTTGTGCAAAACTTCTACTATTATCCTAGGATTTATGAGGATTTATGAGGACAGTATCTCTTACTCACCAGGATTTATGAGGATTTTTATGAATTGGCTAAGAATGCAGGCCTCGCCGACTTCCTACGCGACCAACGCGAACAGTATCTCTTACTCACCAATACTTTTTTGCAAAACTTCTACTATTATCCTAGGGAATCACCTCCTTCAGTAGAGTTTCATTTATATGATGTGGTTAAGAAGATGTCACTACATGAATTTTGCAGGGTTTGCAAAATACCTTTCGAGGGTAGCTTAGAGGAACCACATCGTAAAGATGTGGATGGGTTTATTGACAGTATCACTTTAGGGGAAACTAGGTAGGTTTCCGATGCAAGAATCACTAGCATACATTTTCCTGTTTTACGCTACTTTGCAATATTTGCTAGTCGTTTCTTAATTGGTCGCGGAAACTGTGGAAACCTTAGTGTTCCTGATATTTTTATTTTGTTCCATGTTTTATTCCGTGATGACTCTGTTAGTATGGGCGGTATTATTGCTAAACGGTTAAATCTGAATCGTACAAAGGGCCCCATCTTTGGAGGCATATATGCTTCACGCCTAGCTGCACATTTTAACATACCTATTAGGCACTATAAAAAGAAGAAAAAGTGCTGCCTACTATTTATTTAGATTACAAGAGTATGGCTCATGATTTTATTATAAAGAATAGGGAAGGGGAGCTGAAATACAAATTGTTCTTTGATGAACGTCATCCTGAGACTATCACCTTGCCTGCTCCTTCCTTGTTTAATTTATCTACATGCCAGTACCTCATCTCGCCAAAGGACATTCACGCTTACCGGAACCCTACATCAGCCACAGAGCCAGAGTCGGAACCACAAATTGATCCTCCACGACAGTCTAATTACCAGTGGGATCCGGAGATGATTGCCAACTAGTGGCAATCAGAGTCTTCTTCTTTGCAGTACGACCCCAACTATTACTATGGATATCCGCTAGGCCAACCGTGGTCATAGACCAACTTAGGGCAAAAGCCTAAGCTTGGGGGAGTACGTATTTCTCACTGACATTACATTTAAGTTCACAACCTCATTGCTAGCTGTCGGTGCTCATACTTTTTCATTGTAATATCCATGCTAGTTTATTATCCTTTTTATTCTTTCTTCTTGTGTGTTTAATAAACCTTAAGAAAAAACAAAACAAAAAATTAGTTGTAGCTTTTAATTAGTTTACTTTCCATGCTTGTAGTAGTAATTAAAAAGAAAACCCAAAAAGATTTCTTGTTCTTCTGTTGCTTGTTGGGAGCTTTCCCGTGTAAGTAGTTTTATTTCTTTTCTTTTCTTTGGGGGTCGATAGGAGAAGACCATGATTAAATTGTTGAAGTGGCTCTTATATGCATTATTGTTGATATGACAAAAGAGCCCATATTGCCTTGTCTTCTCCTGTTTATTGAATGCTCGCAGATTCCAGCTTAGTCCAATGCACGTGCACTATTATTATTATTATCCACATCGTTCGGTCGTGCAAGTGAAAGGCAATAATGATGATTATATGATGGACTGACTGAGATGAGAAAAGCCAGAATGGACTCGACCTCTCTTGTTTTTGTAAATATGATTAGTTCATCGTTCCTGATTCAGCCTATTATGAATAAACATGTTTGCAATGACAACTAGAGATCATAGTTTCTTGTGCCATGCTTAATTAACTAGGAGCTTATAATGGTTTACCTTGTGTGCCAACATGCTATTAAAATGGTTGTGATGTGGTATGATAGGGTGGTATCCTCTTTTGAACGGTTCTAGTGGCTTGACTTGGCACATGTTCACGCATGTAGTTGAAACAAAATCAACATAGCATGTATGATATTTATGTTCATGGTGCATTATATCCCACTCATGCTTGCATTCGGTGTTGATTAATTTTAATGCATGTTCATGACTGTTGTCGCTCTCTAGCTGGTCGCTTCCCAGTCTTTTGCTAGCCTTCACTTTTACTAAGCGGGAATACTGCTTGTGCATCCAATCCCATAAACCCCAAAGTTATTCCATATGAGTCCACCATACCTACCTATATACGATATCTACCTGCCATTCCAAGTAAATTTGTATGTGCCAAACTCTAAACCTTCAAATAAATATCCTGTTTTGTATGCTCGAATAGCTCATGTATCAACTAGGGTTGTCCGTATCTTCCATGTTAGGCGGGTTATTCTCAAGAGGAGTGGACTTCGCGCCTCACTCACGAGAAAATGGCTGGTCATCGAGATGCTCGGTCCCATTCTTTACGCAAACTAAATCAAAATAATTGCAAACAAAACTGCCCCTGGGACTCTTGTTAGTTGGAGGCACTCGTTGTTTCGAGCAAGCCATGGATTGATGCTTGTTGGTGGAGGGGGAGTATAAACTTTACCATTCTGTTTGGGAACCGCCTATAATGTGTGTAACATGGAATATATCGCCATCTCTTGGTTGTTATGTTGACAATGAAAGTATACTGCTCAATGTATTATTCATCTCTATTTCAAAACTGAGCTCTGGCCCCTCTAGAAATCCCTGCTTCCCTCTGCGAAGGGCCTATCTATTTACTTTCATGTTGAGTCATCATCCTCTTATTAAAAAGCACCAGTTGGAGAGCACCACTGTCATTTGCATTCATTACTGTTAGTTTACATTGAGTATGACTTGACTGGATCTCTTTTACCATGAATTACAATGTCTAGTCAGTCCTTGATCTTTAAAGGTGCTTTGCATTTATGTTTTGTGTCGGTGTACTAGAATAGGGGTACCCTAGTACCCCGAACTTGTGCACGGGCAGTTGCAGCACCCCGCGGCAAGGGTTGCCGAGCGAACGCCAAGATCCTCCGTGGTTCCCTTGGAGCCATTCAAGAACAAAGTATTTAAGCTCAGGAGACAAGGCCCCGGCAAGAGGAGCTTGCCGGGAAGGCCAACCAAGGCACTCCAAGGAACTTGCCGCGACGCGCCACGCGCTCCGGCAAGGCAACAAGGCCCCGGCAAGAGGAGCTTGCCGGGAAGACCAACCAAGGTACTTCGAGGCCCGGTGAGCGACAAGCTTCCGGACCCGACAAGATAACAGCAGCGGCAAGGCACTTGCCGCGGCAGGCGGCCACTCTGTGCCCACGCTCCAGCGCATCCACCAACTGTCGCTCTGGGGGCCTCTCCAGGCGCGCGTGGCGGGAGGCTGTGCAGCCAGCGGTGCACAGCGGCATGCGAAGCTGACAAGATCGCCATCATGGCGAACGGTGGCGCCCCGAACTGTCCTTTTCTGCACTGTTTGGGCGACTCAGACGGGCATTTAATGCCCTTGTCCCCTGCCGTCAGGGTTAGGTAGGGTGCACTGTACAAGTAATTGTACCAACCACCTCACTTTTTACATTTGTACCCTTCTCTGCGTTGCCACCTGCCGGTGACCCCTTTAGCGTATAAAAGGAGGCCCATACGCAACGTAGAGGGGGTTCGGCTGGTTCGGAACCCAGAAAAACACTACGCTCTCTCTCTGGAGCAAGAACACAAGATAATCAAACAAGCAGCAGTAGGAGTGTTATCTCTCCGGAGAGCTCTGAAGCTGGGTAAACTGCTCGTGTGCTTCGCCTTGATCTGCTCTTCGTGTGATCTCCGCCCCCCGCCGAACCGAAAGGGGCTTGGTCCGCCGGCCCCATAGGTGTTCGTGGATTAGTTTCCCCGACATCTTTGGCGCGCCAGGTAGGGGGCGTCGAGATTGTGTGAACCTGATCCGGCGTTCATATGAGCTAGATCTTCATTCCCTTCATCAACATGCCACCGAAGAAGAAGACTTCGGCGGCAGCCGCTCCGTCCACGTCACTTCCGCCACCATTGGAGCAAACGGGTGGTGGAATGGACGCCGGCGGAAGAATGGACGTCGACGAGGAAGCTTATGATGCTGCCAGGTCCAAGGACAAGGCTGCACAAACCTCGGCGACTGTACATGTTCCGCGCCACTCTCAGGAGGCGCAAGACCAACAGTGTCATGGCACTCGCAGTGCCATACGCATGATAGGCCAAGACCAAGCTGGTGGATCTCGGGGCGCTCAAGACCAGCATGCACGCCAGCGTGCTGGCACGAGCGGGGCACGGTCGCCTGGACGGGATACTGCTCCTTCTAACATAGTTAGAAGTCCGAGCACGTCCCGCTCCTCGTGTCGTCCGCCACTACCACCCACCACTCCAGCAGAAGCTTTGGCGCGAGCTCAACTGCTCCTAGATTACCCTCCTACATCGGACAAGATCGACGAATGGAGGGCCACCATTCAGAGTCTCATCGGCTACGCCAACGGCGACACTCCACGGCGGCCAAGCGCGTCGCCGCCGCGGCACGGTTGCCGGGCGCGAGCCGGTGGCGACGAAACGGGTGGAGGTGCAACTACCATGCAATCACCACCCCGAAGGCCAAGATCGCCGACTCGCCGGATCCACCTCGACAGCGACTCCACCGCATCATCGGATCCACGAGCTCGTCGCGATCAGCGCCAAGTTCTTCATGATCGACAACAAGAAGATGCTCGAGCTCGCATCGAGCACCGAAGAGAAGCGCGACGTCAATCCAACAAGCGCGCTGGGCCCTCTGTTGACATGCATGCGCCCAGGGAACCAGGTGATCTGCCGTACGCGGTAGGTTGCCCTGCGTTCACTCGTGAGCTGCGGCAAGTCCAGTGGCCCAGCACAAAGAACTTCAAGCCAGACGTACCGGAGAAGTACGACGGCAAGACGCATCCGTCGGAGTTCCTCAGCATCTACACCATTGCGGTGCAGGCTGCCGGGGGACGGGATGACAAGATCCTTGCCAACTACTTCCCGCTGGTGCTCAAGCCCAACGTCAGATCCTGGCTCATGCACTTGCCGGACAACTCCATATCCTCTTGGGCTGATCTGTGCCATCAGTTTGTCGGCGCCTTCACAGGCGGACACAAGCCTCATGGCCAGGAGAGTGATCTTCATCTGCTCGCCCAGAAGGAAGGAGAGCCCCTGCGCAAGTACATTCAGAGATTCAGCAGTGTGCAGCACAACATCC
This sequence comes from Triticum dicoccoides, assembly GCF_002162155.2. NCBI lineage: Eukaryota > Viridiplantae > Streptophyta > Magnoliopsida > Poales > Poaceae > Triticum > Triticum dicoccoides. The sequence continues at coordinate 436,329,162 of NC_041382.1, forward strand.
CAGACGTCCACCCTGCCGCGGTGATCAGCGCCTTCCATCAGAACGTGCGAAACCGCAAGATGCGGGAGGAAATGGCGATGTGCAAGATCAGGGACGTCAGTGAGTTATATGCACTGGCCGACAAGTGTGCACGTGCTGAAGAAGGGAGGAGACTCCCCGGAGAGAATGTAGGAGTGGGAGGATCTGACAGTGAAGATGCTGCCCCGGCAAGGAAAAACCGGCGGCGGAACAACAGGAAGAGGAAAGGCAAAGAGGTGCTAGTTGTTGAGCAGTCCGGCAACGGTGGTGGCGCCAAGAAAGCCAAAGCTGGTGACTCCGGCAAGGAGGTTGCCGCGGAGATGGCGGTCGCGGACAAGCAGGATGGCACCAACAAGCAATATTGCAAGATCCACCGCACCAAGGGCCATGATCTCCAGAGCTGCAAGAAAGTCGAGCAGCTTGTTGAGCAACAGAAAGCTGAATATGAGCGGCGCGACAAGGAGAAGGCCCAGGAAGGTGCTGGGGGATCCGGCAAGAAACGTCCCGGCCGAGGAGGACGCCGCGGCAAGGCCAAGCAGCGGCAAGGAGATAGACCTCCTCGCGGCCGCGACAAGGATGAAGATGACGACGACGATGAAGACATGGATGATGAGGAGACTGATGAGCAGGAGTTCCAGAAAGCCACAGAGGTCCTGTGCGTTGACGGTGGTGCTTCTCTGCATACCTCGCACCGTCAGCTCAAGCAGTGGGTGCGGGAAGTTAATGCAGCAAAACCACCCGTCGAGTCACGCAAGCCTCTGAAATGGTCCAGCACGCCTATCATCTTTGATATTGAGGACCACCTTGATCGCATAACTGCGGTCGGGTGCTTGCCGATGTTGGTTTCATCAACAATCCGCAACCTCAAGGTCACTAAGATGCTAGTTGATGGCGGGGCCGGCTTGAACCTGATCTCCTCCGCGGTGCTCCAGAAACTCCAGATCCCTGACAACGAGCTCGAAGAGACCGGTACATTTCAAGGAATCAACCCGGGAAGGAGCAAGCCGAAGGGAAAGATCACGTTGCCGGTAACATTTAGCAGCGAGCTGAACTTCAGGACTGAGAGGGTCACATTTGATGTTGCTGACTTTCCATTACCTTACAATGGAATCCTTGGCCGTCCGGCACTCACCAAGTTCATGGCAGCCTCTCACTATGCGTACAACATACTGAAAATGCCAGGCCCGATAAGTGTAATCTCTGTCCCTGGCGACAAGAAGGATGCTCTTATCTGTGCCGACAAGATCTACCGGGAAGCAGCAGCCGCAGCAGAACGCAAGACACTTGCCGCTGAAGCTCCCGGGGGGAAGAAGAAGACCAAGTCCGGCAAGAGCTCTGATGCCCACTCCGGCAAGCGCACCTCTTCGGAGTGCTGCGCTACCGTCGAGGACACACCATCGAGCTCCACCGGCAAGTGTAAGAAGGCAATGGCAGCTCCACCTGAGACCAAGAAGGTGTCCGCCAAGGAGGACGGCACTGGTGGTACCTTCACCATCAGCGCCACTCTTGACCCCAAATAGGAAAGCGCGCTCATTGCTTTCCTGCGGGCGAATGTCGACGTGTTTGCGTGGCAACCGTCTGATATCCCCGGTGTTCCCAGGAAAGTAATTGAGCACCACCTTGCCGTCTGTCCTCATGCGTGGCCCGTCAAGCAGAAAGTTAGGAAACAGGCAGTGGAGCGCCAAGAATTCATCGCAGAAGAAATCAAGAAGTTGGAAGCAGCAGGCCTTGTCAGAGGAGTGCTCCATCCCATGTGGTTGGCCAATCCTGTTGTCGTGCGCAAGGCTAACGGGAAATGGAGGCTTTGTATTGACTTCACTGATGTTAATAAAGCTTGTCCCAAAGACCCATTTCCCTTGCCGCGCATTGACCAGATTGTTGACTCCACAGCCGGATGTGATTTTCTTTCATTTCTTGATGCATACTCAGGATACCATCAGATCTTCATGGCAGAAGAGGATGAAGAGAAAACCGCATTTATCACCCCGTGTGGCACGTACTGCTTCGTACGGATGCCTTTCGGTTTGAAGAATGCTGGTTCAACATTCGCAAGGGTAGTCCACCACGCTTTTGAGCCGCAGATGCACAGAAATGTGGAAGCCTACATGGATGACATAGTGGTCAAGAGCAAGAACAGGGCGACCCTGATTCAAGATTTAGACGAGACATTTGCAAATCTGCGCAAGATCAACCTCAAGCTTAACCCCGAGAAGTGCGTGTTTGGAGTCCCTTCCGGCAAGCTTCTCGGGTTCTTCATGTCTCAGCGGGGAATTGAAGCCAATCCCGACAAGATCAAGGCCATTGAGCAGATCGAAGCACCAAAGCACGTCAAGGATGTACGAAGGCTTGCCGGTTGCGTGGCTGCTCTCAGCAGGTTTATCTCTAGATCTGCTGAGCGCGCCCTGCCATTTTTCAAAATTTTGAAAAAGGCAGGTCCAATAAAATGGACTCCGGAGGCGGAGGCTGCGCTGCAGGACTTGCAGAGATACCTGTCCTCCACTCCAACACTTGTCGCACCTAAGCCGTAAGAGAAGTTGCTGCTGTATATAGCGGCAACCAATCAAGTGGTTAGTGATGCGTTAGTGGCGGAGAGGGAGGCAGATGATGAGCCAGCAACCACGGCAGATGCATCCAGCGACAAGCAGGGGGCTTCGCCGACAAGCTCTGGTCCCGACAGAGATGGATCTGCGCAGGAGCATGATAAGATGCAGAAGAGAATGGTGCAACGTCCAGTTTACTTTGTCAGTTCCCTTCTATAGGGGGCTATATCAAGGTACTCTGGTGTGCAGAAGTTGCTTTTTGGCCTCCTCATGCCCTCGAGAAAGCTGCGCCATTACTTCCAAGCACATGAGATCACAGTCGTCACTCGCTTTCCGCTGAAGAGGATACTGCAAAATCCAGAAGCGACAGGCAGGATTGTTGAGTGGGCGCTGGAACTGTCAAGCTTTGGCCTCAAGTTTGAGAGCACTTCAACTATCCAAAGCAGAGCATTGGCAGAGTTCATAGCAGAATGGACGCCAACACCAGATGAAGAAATTCCAGAGACGAGCATCCCCATCAAAGAGGCAAGCAAAGAGTGGCTGATGTACTTTGATGGTGCCTTCTCGCTGCAAGGCGCCGGTGCGGGCGTGCTGCTTGTCGCGCCCATCGGAGAGCACCTCAAGTACGTAGTCCAGATGCACTTTCCCAAGAAGCAAGCAACCAACAATACTGCAGAGTATGAAGGATTGCTTGCCGGTCTCAGAATCGCAGCAGACCTTGGGATCAAGAAGCTCATTGTCAAGGGTGACTCACAGCTTGTCGTCCGCCAAGTGAACAAGAACTACCAGAGTCCATTGATGGAAGCATATGTTGATGAAGTGAGGAAGCTAGAAGAGCACTTTGACGGCCTACAGATGGAGCATATCCCAAGAGCTCAGAATGACATTGCTGATGGCCTGTCAAAGTGCGCCACACTAAAGTTACCTGTGGAACCAGGGATCTTTGTGCTCAAGTTGACTCAACCATCCGTAACACCATCAACTGGACAAAGCAAGAAGAGGAAGTTGGTTTCTGGTGACTACTTTCCGGCAGAGCTCCCCGAAGCCGCCGCCAAGAAAGTCCCCAAGATCAACACCAAGGGTGCTGAGGGGCAGTCTGCTCCGGCAAGCCTTATGGTTTGTTCTGTTGAAGCAGACGCTCCCGACAAGTTTTGCTCCGGCAAGCTTGCCGGGGAACATCAAGCTCCGGCAGGGCCGCAAGTCCTTGCCGTAGAAGCGGATGTTCCCGCAGCAGCAGATGTGCCTTTAGTCCTTGTTGTCGAGCCACAAGCTCCAGCATGGGCACAACAGATTGTCCATTTCCTTCAGACAGGAGAACTTCCTGAAGAGCAAGAAGAAGCGGAAAAAGTAGCCCGACAGTCAAGTATGTACCAGTTTGTCGATAGCATACTGTACAGAAGAAGACTCAACGGTGTGAAATTGAAGTGTATTTGCCGGGAAGATGGACAAAAGCTGTTGGCAGAGATACATGGAGGCATATGTGGCCACCACATTGGCGTAAGAGCACTTGCCGGCAAAGCTTTCCGGCAAGGTTTCTTTTGGCCGACAGCCCTCCAGGATGCAACTACACAAGTAACCAAGTGTGAAGCGTGCCAGTTCCACTCCAAACAGATACGCCAGCCAGCTCAAGCTCTCCAGACGATCCCTTTATCCTAGCCATTTTCGGTCTGGGGGCTCGATATCCTCGGCCCTTTCCCCCGAGCTGTCGGGGGCTTTGAGTACTTGTACGTCGCAATCGACAAGTTCACAAAGTGGCCGGAAGTGCAGCCAGTGAGGAAGGTGACAACATAGTCAGCAGTCAAGTTCTTCAGGTCAATTGTTTGCCGTTTCGGGATCCCTAACAGGATCATCACCGACAACGGCACGCAATTCACGAGCCGCACCTTCATGCAGTATGTCCAAGACCTTGGCGCCAAGGTCTGCTTTGCTTCTGTTGCTCATCCGAGAAGCAATGGTCAAGCAGAGAGGGCAAATGCTGAAGTGCTGCGCGGGCTCAAGACCAGAACTTTCGACAGGCTGCGCAAGTGCGGAAGAAACTGGATCGAGGAGCTGCCGGTGGTTCTTTGGTCGATCAGAACGACGCCAAATCGAGCCACTGGCCAGACGCCTTTCGCTCTAGTCTATGGAGCAGAGGCATTTCTCCCCACGGAACTCGTATACGGATCGCCTCGAGTGCTCGCTTATGATGAGCTTGAGCAAGAACAGCTGCGACAAGACGACGCGCTGCTCCTTGAGGAAGATCGTCTTCAGGCTGCTGTACGAGCTGCTCGATACCAGCAAGCTTTGCGCCGCTACCATAGCCGCAAAGTTAAGGCTAGAAGCTTCGAGGAAGGCGACCTTGTTCTTCGGCGCGTTCAGTCCGCCAAGAATTCCAACAAGTTGATGCCGAAGTGGGAAGGCCCTTATCGGGTGAAACGAGTCACTAGGCCCGGCGCTGTCCGCCTTGAGACCGAAGATGGCATTCCGGTGAGCAACTGCTGGAACATAGAACATCTTCGTAAGTTTTTCCCGTAGGGCGCGGTTGCCGGAACCCGTTCCGGCAACCACCTTTTGTACAAGTCTTGCCGCTGTTGCATGTAATCCTTTGTACAAAGCCGGGCACAGATCCCGTGCATAAAAAAAACCCCATGTGCTCCGCACAACTTGTCCATTTCATGCATTAGTTTCTTTCTTGCATGCGTTATCTGACACTTTGTGCAGCACCTACATCCGGTAAGCAATAACGAGCCGAAGGGCTCCATATCATTATTCTCTCTTCTATCTTTTTTTTCTCAATAAAGGAAAAGAAGGTTCCCTCGCACACAAGTTTGCCGGGGAGAAGGAGAAGATTGTGGTATGGACCAGGCGTCGTTCAAGCAAAGTTTTGCCTTGCCGGGAAGCAAACGACAGAAAAGCTAAGTTGCCAAAGTTTGAGCAATCAGTTTTTAAATTTTTGAGTTATCTTCCTCGAACGACCCTGCTTTGTATGGAAAACCTGTGCGCGGAGGAACCAACTCGTGGCTAGTTGCTCCCTTACTTTGTTTCGAGTCCGCTCAACAACTTAAGTGTGCTGCATCTAGTCGCGACAAGGTTTCTTGTCGGAAGCAGCGCCGCCAGCAGGCTGCTGACGTTCCGCACTCAGCGCTCGCGGCTCGGGTGCCTGCGCCGACAAGTTCCCTAGAAGCGTAGGGTAAAAACATACAAAGGAAGGAATCTAGTAGAGGAAATAACATAGAAATTGATAACAGAAATAAAGTTATATTACAAGATAACTTGTCGCAGCTCTAACAGACTATTTTCATAACATGATTAGCAGCGACAAGGGAAAAGAAGAAATGGGCGGCCTAGTCTACGCGATCGCCCTCAACCCTCTTGATCTCGCTCACCTTGTCCACAATGGGTGCGACAAGGGCCTTGAGTGCGTCCCGATCGGCATCTGGCGGCAAGGACTTGAGGACGTTGGTGAAGCTAAGGCCTGGATTGCGGAAGGCCACCTTCATCAGCACCTTCTGGAGAACCCCGGCGCAGATTCTGCGCGACTCGTCGGCCAGCTGCTTTGGGATCCTCTCCGGGAGCCGCTGGAGTGCCGTCGCCACACCCTTGAAGAACAGGCTAAGCTTGGCGCTGGGTTAGAGATTCTCGTCGGAGGGATACCCAAAGTCCTCCATCCCCAGCTGCACCAGCTCCTCGTCGATGACTGCGGCAATATTCACCAGACCCTCGGTCCAGTGCTCCACAGTATCTCTGAATGAGTTCTGGGTAACTGCGATACTCTCCAGCAGTGCCTTGTCAGCCTTGACCTTCTTCGACAAGGTCTTCTCCCGCTCCTTGGCGTCGTCCAGCGTCTGCGCCAGCGTGGCCAGCTTCAACTCCAAGTCTGCATTGGAATTCTTGGCGGCGCTGAGCTCCTTGCCCCTCTCAGCGAGAAGACCTTGCAGCTCACCGTGGGCGGCAGCATCCTTCTCACGCTCACGCTTGAGCGCGGCAAGCTCCTCGCCGCTCTTCCCGATGTTGGCCTCCAGCTGCGCCACCTTCTCCTCCAGCTCTTTCTTGGCGGCCTCTGCGGTTGCGGCAGCATCCTTTGCTTCCTTGAGCGCCCCGCCCAGTGCTTGCTCGCGCTCGGCGAGCTCCTCCTCGTAGCTGTCGAGGTTGGCCTTCCGCTGCACCAATTCGCCTTCTCGCGCGGACTGCTTCTCGGCGGCCAGCCTTTGTTCCTCCTTAGCTTCGGCCTTCTCGAGAAGGAAGGCCGTGCGCTCCTCGGCGAGTCGCTCCCGCTCCTGTGCCAGGGACCGGAGAGCTTCTTGATTGTGGCCCCGGATCTCCTCCGCGCGCTTCTCCATATTAGCTCCCGCCTTCGCGACAAGCGCTTCCCGGGAAGCTAACTTGGCTTGCCGTGCGCGGTAGAGTGACGGCAGCTTCCGCAGCAGCTGCTCCTCCTCAGGCTCACCACTGCTGCTGCTGGGCGCGTCGACCAACGACAGTCCAGCGGAGGCGAGCACCTCCGCATCGAAAGTTTCCCCCTCGACCGGCGCCCTGGAGCTCGACGCCTAGGGTAGCTTGATGAAGATATCGTCGCCGACCTTCAAGTAGGCGCCGGGCTGGGGCTCCTCGGAGCCCGGCTCCGCAGCAGCGGCAGAGGGATCAGCGGTCGGCGCAGCGCCTGGCGCTCCTGCGGCCTCAGGGTCGTCAGTGCGATCGCCCGACCCCTCGCCGGCTTCTGCGGCGGTAGCCTTGGCGGCCTCCTCGCCGGCGGTCTCATCAGCACCGGCCCCTTCTTCGTTGGCGGCAGCGTCGTTAGTGCTGCCATGCGCGCCTTCCTCGCCGGCGCCCTCTGTCTCCATTGGCTCAGCAGCAGATGGGTCTGAAGAACGAAGAAGGGAGAAAAATCAATCAAAAATCCAAGAGAAGAAAATCAGAAGAAGAAGAACCCAAGGGAAAGTTTTTGGACAAGTGAATTACCTGTGCCGAGATCTGCAGTTGCGGTCTCGGCCGCCGCAGGATCGACGGTGCTGTCCCTTGCTGGAGAACTGCCCCTTGCCGGAGAGTTCTCCCTTGCCGGAGAGCGCTCCCTTGCCGGGGACTCCTCCCTTGGCGGCGTAGTCGAAGCAGATGGCACTTCGGGACCAGCTTCCGGGCGCTCCTGATGTGGCTGCTCTACTCCTACACAAATCAACAAGCAAGATATCAACAAAGGAAAAAGCACTCATGCGCGCCTGACAGCAGAAAGCTAACTATGAACTTACGCTGGGGGCTGCGCTGGGGGCTGCTTTGAGGTGTGGTTGCCGGGTCCATCAAGGTGGTCTCGGACCCACCCCCTGCCGACACAGTGGGGTCATCTTTGATGACAATCACCGCGGCCTTGGCCCTCTTCGCTGCTCTCTGGGCCAGCGTCCTGAAAAGACAGGAGTTCAGATTGAAGCAAGTCAGATACAAGATAAAAACAGCAAGATTGAAGAACTACAAGATCACCAAAGAAACTTACTCTTCTTCCTCCTCGTCGGAGCTGAGCGCGGAAAGATCGAAGTCCGGCTCCCCTCCGATGTGGCGAGGCGGAGGAGTAGGATCACTTGCCAGCTTGGCGGGGGCGGTGGCGGTGGCCCGGGAAGATCCCGCTCCAGTTGCCGCTGCTGCGTGAGGCGCTCCCGCGGCAACATTGCTTGCCGCGATAGAGCGTGTCGCACGACTCGGCGGCTGTTGACCCGGCTGCCACCCCGCTACGTCCGTGGCCCTGCGAAGACGCCTTCTTGGCGGGGCCGGGGGCTCCGCCTGCGGCAAGCTTTCTAAAGGCTCGGGCTCTTCCTCGCCGGCCTCGCTCGGCTCAGCTTCAGAGCCGGCAGGCTCTTCCTCGCCAATAAACTCCGCGCGCTCGGCGAGGTTTGCCGCCTCTGCCACCTCCGCCTCCTCCACAGTGAACCCGAACGCGCCCGCGGCAGCTGCGGCCGCAACCTCTTCCGCCCTAGTGGCGATGCGCTGCAGCTCCTCGTCGGTGGTGTCACGGGTGAGGCTCATCTGCTCGTCAGCGCGGACCGGCACTTCTTCCAAGTTGTCGAAGAACGCTTGCACGACGTCATCCGCAGGCTCTTGCCAAGTTGGAACAATTCCGTGTGAATCGCACAACGGCATCATGGCGCGGATCCGGTCAAGCGAAGAATTATTGCACAATGGAACGACGCCCCTCGCCAGCGTGAATGGGTGCTGGGGATCGCGTTTGAACAACTCCAGGAGCATTGCATCCAGCTCCAAGACGGTGAAGTTGTAGTTGAGGCCCGGCCGCAACCTCATGATGTCCGCCGAGTTCTTGAATTCCCAGGCGGGCCTCCCCCTCTCCTGCAAGGGGGCGATGCGGCGGCGGAGGAAATCTGCGCCTACAGCGCCTACAGTGAGCCCGGCAAGCCTGAGGCGAAGGATCCTAGTGATGGCGATCTTCAGCCTCTCGTCTTCCGGGGCCACGTTGCTCCAGTCATTGCCGCGCACTATTGGAGCTTGGCGCACGGCAATGAAGGGCTGCGGATTCTCCTCGACAATCCAGCACCACTCCGCTCTCCACTCCTCCCACTTGATGCGGAGCTCACCCTCCAAGTACGCCCCCTTCTTGCCGACTCTCGAGATCCAGGCGATCCCTCCAGCAAGCGGCTCTCCTCTCTCTACCCGAGGCATGAAGAAGTGGCGGAAAAGGGCAACATTGGGGTGGACTCCGACAAAGTTTTCGCACAAATGTGCGAAAACTGCCATGGTCAGAACGGCGTTGGGGGTGAAATCAAGGAGGCGGAGGCCGTAGGTGTTCATGATATCGCAGAAGAACTCCGAGAAGGGCGGGCAAAGCCCGCAATAGAAGAACAACGCGAAGAATGGGTACCCGTTTGGAGCCAGTTCCGAAGCAGCGGCCGGGAGTACCCTCGTGCGCGGATGTGTCCGCGTCTCCGTCGCCCAAAAGAGGTAGAAGTACTCCCTCAGCTCCTTCGCGCCGAGCTGGGGGGAGAAGATCGCCTGCTCCTTCCACAGCGCCGCGAGCCGCTGCGCCTCGGCCGACTTCACGCCCTTTCCCTTGTCGGCTTTCGGAGCCATGGCAGAGGTGGTGGGGGAGGTCGACGGCGTTGGTGATGCTGGTGGCAATGGGGGGCGGAGCGCTGCTCTCTCGGCTTCGAGAAGAAGGGGAGAGCGTGGTGGATACAGAGCGAGATTCGGCGTGGCCCAGTCCGCGTGTGCCCGTGCCCTGTCTTGGGCCTGGCCCAACAGCGCTCGTCACCGTGTCTCGCCCAGGCCCGGGGGCTCCTGTCGGTGTACTAGAATAGGGGTACCCTAGTACCCCGAACTTGTGCACGGGCAGTTGCAGCACCCCGCGGCAAGGCTTGCCGAGCGAACGCCAAGATCCTCCGTGGTTCCCTTGGAGCCATTCAAGAACAAAGTATTTAAGCTCAGGAGACAAGGCCCCGGCAAGAGGAGCTTGCCGGGAAGGCCAACCAAGGCACTCCAAGGAACTTGCCGCGATGCGCCACGCGCTCCGGCAAGGCAACAAGGCCCCGGCAAGAGGAGCTTGCCGGGAAGACCAACCAAGGTACCTCGAGGCCCGGTGAGCGACAAGCTTCCGGACCCGACAAGATAACAGCAGCGGCAAGGCGCTTGCCGCGGCAGGCGGCCACTCTGTGCCCACGCTCCAGCGCATCCACCAACGTGTCGCTCTGGGGGCCTCTCCAGGTGCGCGTGGCGGGAGGCTGTGCAGCTAGCGGTGCGCAGTGGCATGCGAAGCTGACAAGATCGCCATCGCGGCGAACGGTGGCGCCCCTAACGGTCCTTTTCTGCACTGTTTGGGCGACTCAGACAGGCATTTAATGCCCTTGTCCCCTGTCGTCAGGGTTAGGTAGGGTGCACTGTACAAGTAACTGTACCAACCACCTCACTTTTTACATTTGTACCCTTCTCTGCGTTGCCACCTGTCGGTGACCCCTTTAGCGTATAAAAGGAGGCCCATACGCAACGTAGAGGGGGTTCGGCTGGTTCGGAACCCAGAAAAACACTACGCTCTCTCTCTGGAGCAAGAACACAAGATAATCAAACAAGCAGCAGTAGGAGTGTTATCTCTCCGGAGAGCTCCGAAGCTGGGTAAACTGCTCGTGTGCTTCGCCTCGATCTGCTCTTCGTGTGATCTCCGCCCCCCGCCGAACCGAAAGGGGCTCGGTCCGCCGGCCCCATAGGTGTTCGTGGATCAGTTTCCCCGACATTTTGCGGTCTCAAAAAGGGCTAGCGAGATACCATCTTGTTATATCATAGTATGATTGTTTTGAGAAAGTGTTGTCATCCGAGATTTATTATTATTGCTCGCTAGTTGATTATGCCCTTGATATGAGTAAACATGACACCTATGCGTTATTGTGAATATGGTTAGTTCATAATCTTTGCTGAAAACTTGAATGCTGGTTTTACATATTTACATCAACAAGAGCAAACAGAGTTTGTAAAAGGAGGCGATGGGAGGGGGAACCATGACTTAGGGACACTCTTGTCCAAAATGTAGGGTGTGTTGCAAAAGTACCCCCATCGATTTGAACTGGCGGCCCTTTCGGCTCAGGGTTAGAAGGGGGATTTGATGTGTCGGGATTTGGCAGCTAGAGGGAGTTTTCGCGCGTGTTGTAATTTTGGGATAGCAAGGCGCGGCTTGTGAAGGAGCGAGTTTTGGGAGCATGATATTTGAATTTTTGGGATATAACAAGGCGGGGGTTGAATTTTAGGGACAAGCCTAAGGTGTAATATTATACGTACCAAAACAATTCGCACTTCCCTCAATGAAAAAAAACAAGAAAAACAAAACTATTCACACCACACAAAGAGAGAGTCTTGTCCCGTTTTACTATACAAATGCTATTCAAAGCTATGAATCCATGTTATGTCCAATTAAAATTTTTCGTTGGCTGTATAATGCATGTAACCTACTCATACCAACATTTTTGTGCATTCCAAATGTCTATACTACCGCTGCAATTCAAACTAAATTTGAATTCGTTTCTCTATTTGAATAAGAATCTACAATCATGATTGTTGCCAACTTAAATCATCATTCGTGTATTACCTTAACAACAAACCACGTGATTACTATAGAGATAGATATGAACTATGTGTACTATATGAACTCGAATTCAAATTTTTGAATACACTTGATGTTAATTCCAAATAATAGTACATTTGATGTACTAACTAGATATTCATAATCTAAACCATGTTCAATACGTATACCGTGTTTATCACACAAAGTATAGTGCCCCACCCTCGACATTATGACCTGTATTTAGCCCTGAGCTGCAAAAGCCACACAATATCCCAAATTATAATAAATGTTCTATATATTATATGTAGTACTAGCAAGATGCCCATGCGTTGCACGGAACATCAAGATGCATTTGTATATTTAGTTTATCTTGTGGGAGAAAAGGATGAACGAGGGAAGGCCTTATTCGCAAATGTGGAGAGGGGTGTGGGTATCTTTTTTCAAAATTGCCATAGTTTCCTTCCTATCCGTCAGATATAAATTGTATGGCCTATATTGCAGGATGGCAGGCACACCATCATCACCAACTAGTTTTTTATATAAAATATATTATATGTAGTATAACATGTTCATAACCACACCATGCATATCACCGTTTTATATATTCACTCATGCCTCGGTTTAAAACACTATGATAAATTCCTCAAATATCCGAATTCACTTTTTACAATGAATTATGATCTCTATTCGTCTTTTACACCCACACAATCCTCTTATCTTTGTAGCTAGCGCTAACTTTTTCTCATGCATGCACACGCCAGCCTCCCTCTCACCCTCCCTCAGCATTCTCTAGCTCCATCGTGCAAATTCATCTTTTCACTTTAGGTCGTTCACCCACGGTGTGTGTAGGCCCAGATACATCTCCAACGTATCTATAATTTATGAAGTATTCATGCCATGTTTACAACAACTTTATATGGTTTTGGTATGATTTGCATGGAACTAACCAGGACTGACGTTGTTTTTAGCAGAACTACCGTGGTGTTGTTTTTCGTGCAAAAATGGAAGTTCTCTAAATGAGCTGAAACTTTTTGACGATTTTTTTGGAACAAAAGAGACCCTTGAAGCTTCGCGTGAAACCGACGCCAAAAAATCATATAAATAGAGAAACCTTCAGAAGTAACCCTAGATTAGAAGTTCTGCCGCTACAAGGCTCTGTAGCCATGAGAAACCAATCTAGACCCCGTTCTGGCATCCTGCCGGAGGGGGGACTCATCACCTGCGGCCATCTTCATCATCCCGGCAGCCACCACGATGAGGAGGGAGTAGTCCACCCTTAGGGCTAAGGGTTTGTACCAGTAGCTATGTATTTAATCTCTCTCTCTCTCTCTCTCTCTCTCGTGTTCTTGAGATGTCATGATCTTGATGTATCGCGGGCTTTGTTAATATAGTCAGATCATATGGTGTTTGACCCTCTCTATCTTGTTGTGATGAATTTAGTTTTCCCTTTGAGATTTCATTTTATTGGGTTGAATACTTTTTTGAATACTCGTGGTGACAATGGGTATCATATTGATTCAGTTGATATATGTTTTGGCACTCAACTGCGGATTCCCGAGGTGACATTGCGGTAATCTATGCATAGGGGTTGATGCATGTTCTTGTCTTTGTTTCACCGGTAGAAATCTTGGGGCATTATTTGAGGTTCTTTGTGTTGGATTGAGTATTATTAATCTGAGACTATTTAGTGTTATTTTAGGATGAAATCTTGGATAGGTTGACCGAAAAGAATAGCTTTGACGTGGTTTCGTACCCTACAAATGATTTCTTCTTATGGTCTCCACTAGATAGGAACTTTGGAGTGATTGTTCGTTGCATGTTGACGGATGGTTATATGATCCAATTATATTAGCATTGTTGAGAGATTGCACTAGCGAAAGTACGGACCCTTGGCCTCATTTTCAAGCATTGCAATACCATTTTTGTACCCATTTACAATTTGCTACCTTGCTGTTTTTATTTATTCAGATTATTAAAATATATTTCTACCATCAATATTACACTCTTATCACCATATCTTCACCGAACTACTGCACCTATACAATTTGCCATTGTATTGGGTGTGTTGGGGACACATGAGATTTCTTGTATTTGGTTGTAGTGTTGTTTGAGCGAGACCATCTTCATCCTACACCTCCCACGGATTGATAAACCTTAGGTCATCCACTTGAGGGAAAATTGCTACTGTCCTACAAAACTCTGCGCTTGGAGGCCCAACATGAGTCTACAAGAATAAAGTTGTGTAGTGGACATCAAGCTCTTTTCTGGCGCCGTTGCCGGGGAGTGAGTGCTTGAAGGTATATCTTTAGATCTTGCAATTGAATCTTCCAGTTTCTTGTTTTATCACTAGTTTGCTTTATAAAAAGAAAACTACACAAAAATGGAATTGAGGTTGCATCATATTATTCATCTTTATAATGTCTTACATGATAATGGTGGAAAGGAAAATTGTTCTAAATTTATAGAAGAAGAATTCTATAAAATGTTTAACAAAAACTCTTTGAATGATGAGCATGATTGCAATGTTTTTGTTATGAATTCTTTGAATATCCATGGTGCTAATGATATGCAAAGCTACAAGCTTGGGGATGCTACGTTGGATGAAGATGATATTTTTAGTCCCCCAAGATTTGATGTGCAAATTTGTTATAATGATTGCATGCCTCCTATTTATGATGATTATAATGATGAAAGTGTATTTGGAGAGGTCATGACTTTATTTAATGATGAATCCACCATTTTGGGTGAGGGTTCATTTGACTATGAGAACAAGGTTGTTATCTATGATGATTGTAGTGATGACATGTATGCTATATTGAATAATGATAACCATGAAACTTAGCATCATGATTTTAATTTTCAATCTCATGATAGTTATATCGTTGAGTTTTCTCCCACTACTACTGATGAGAATAAATTTGCTTATGTGGAGAGTAACACAATTTCTATGCTTATGCATCATGAAAAGAATGCTTTATGTGATAGTTATATTGTTGAATTCATTCATCATGCTACTGAAAATTGTTATGAGAGAGGAACATATGCTTAGAGGTATTGCAATAATATCAAGTTTCCTCTGTACATATTGAAAATCTTGAAGTTTTGCTTGTTTTTCCTTCCTACCCTAGTTGATTCTTGTTCCCATAAATTGTTTGCTCAAAAAATCCCTGTGCATGGGAAGTGGGTTTTCTACCTCTTGAGTACTGCGTTGGTTTTCCCTTGAAGAGGAAAGGGTGATGCAGTAAAGCAGCGTAAGTATTTCCCTTAGTTTTTGAGAATCAAGGTATCAATCCAGTAGGAGACTAATACGTTTCCGCCGTATCTACTTTTCCAAACACTTTTGCCCTTGTTTTGGACTCTAACTTGCATGATTTGAATCGAACTAACCCAGACTGACGCTGTTTTCAGCAGAATTACCATGGTGTTATTTATGTGCAGAAACAGAAGTTCTCGGAATGACCTTAAACTTCACGGAATGTCTTTTTGGAAATAATAAAAAAATCCTTGCAAAAGATGAAGACCAGGGGGACCACACCCTAGCAACGAGGGTGGGGGGCGCACCTCTGTAACACCCTCGATGCGACTATATCTCCCACGTGTCGAGGCACGACTTAGAGGCATAATCGCATTGAAGGCATATGTCGCAAGTTAGGCAATCTTCACGACATCCCATGTAATATAGATAATAAAAGGGGAGATAACATAGTTGGCTTACACTCGCCACGTCAATCAAGTACATAAATAACATTACATCATCCAAACACTCATGGCCAGACTACGGCGCCAAAATAAAAGATAACCCAACATGCGACACGGTCCCGATCACCCCCAACTGGGCACCACTACTGATCATCAGGAAAGGAAACATAGTATCATTGAGAGTCCTCGTCGAACTCCCACTTGAGCTCAAGCGCGTCATCTGGAGCAGAAGCATCAGGCCCTGCATCTGGTGTAATAGTAATCGGTGAGCCACAGGGACTCAGCAATCTCGCACCCTCGCGATCAAGACTATTTAAGCTTATAGGTAAGGCAATGTAAATATGGTGGAGCTGCAGCAAGCGACTAGCATATATGGTGGTTATCCTGTTCGCAAAAGAGAGCGAGAAGAGGAGGCAAAGCGCGAGCGAGAAACTAGAGCGCAACCTGCGCAAGCATTACTCCAACACCGTGTCCACTTCCCGGACTCCGCTGAGAAGAGGCCATCACGGTAACACACTCAGTTGATTCATTTTAATTTAGTTAAGGTTCAAGTTATCTACAACCGGACATTAACAAATTCCCATCTGCCCATAACCGCGGGCACGACTTTCGAAAGTTCAAATCCCTGCAGGGGAGTCCCAACTTAGCCCATGACAAGCTCTCACGGTCAACGAAGGAATAGACCTCCTCCCAAGACGTTCCAATCAGACTCGGTATCTCGGTTCTTCAAGACACTTCGACAGGTTAAAAAAAGACCAGCAACACCGCCCAAATGTGTCGACAAATCCCGATAGGAGCTACACATATCTCGTTCTCAGGGCACACCGGATAAGCTAAGCGTACGTGAGCCAACGTAACCCAAGTTGTCAAGGGACGGCCCCGCACGGTTCTCTAGGTTGGACCAACACTCAGAGGAGCACTGGCCCGGGGGGTTTAAAATAAGATGACCCTTGAGTCCGTGAAACCCAAGGGAAAAAGCTAGGTGGCAAATGGTAAAACCAAGGTTGGGCATTTCTGGAGGAGTTTTATTCAAGGCAGACTGTCAAGGGGTTCCCATTATAACCCAACCGCGTAAGGAACGCAAAATCCAGGAACATAACACCGATATGACGGAAACTAGGGCGACAAGAGTGGAACAAAACACTAGGCGAGAGGCCGAGCCTTCCACCCTTTACCAGAAGCATTAAGATAACAAGATAATATAATGATATCCCAACAAGTAAATAATGTTCCAACAAGGAACAGTCTCCAATCTTCACCTGCAACTAGCAACGCTATAAGAGGGGCTGAGCAAAGCGGTAACATAGCCAATCAACGGTTTGCTAGGACATGGTGGGTTAGAGGTTTGACATGGCAATTAGGGAGGCTTGAAAGCAAGTGGTAGGCATCGTAGCATTGGCATAGCAAAAGAGCGAGCATCTAGCAAAGCATAGATAGTAGTGATTTCGAGGGTATGATCATCTTGCCTGCAAAGTTGTCAGAGTTGACTGGATCCTCGAAAGCAAACTCAACGGGCTCCTCGTTAGCGAACTCGTCTCCCGGCTCTACCCAAACAAGACAAACAAGCAACAAGGACACAATCAACCACATGCAAGGATCAAACAATTGGATGCAAGGATGGTATGCTATGCGGGATGCATATGCAAGATTTGACAAGGCATGCATGAACCTGGCCTCAACTTGGGAACCCAAGTGTGCCACTGGAAAGATGAGACGAAATCGCTTGAAAACGATATCAAGAACGCCGGAATCAGAGTTACGGTTTGGAAATGGCAAGCGATTCAAATATGACACCGGTCTGCGATTTACAGCAAGTAGCCATCTAAATGCAAAGAGATGAACAAGCTACAGCACCCAAACATGACAACAAAATACATGGCAGGGATGCATTCATGATGCTTAAAAAAAGTCTAGCACAGAGCTACGGCCAATTCATCCATTAACAGGTTCAAACAAGCATGGCAAAAATGCATATGGCAAACATATTTCAGACTTAGTGAAATTAACACTTGTCTGGAATTTCAGATCAGATAGCACTCTTTGGAGCAACAAAACTACATTCTACAGGACCTGAACATGGCAAAGTAAAGCATGGCATGGAGCTACTCAAATATCTTAACAAAAGTCCCTTAGTGACATTGAGCCAAAAGGGATCAGAAAATACAATTGCAAGCATGTGAACATGGCAAAAACATAATCAGTTCTCAGACTTAGTGAAAACTGGAGCATGCTGAAAACAGATATCAAGTAGGCATGTTTACGAGCTCGATGCACTCACTACGGAGCAAGTCATGACAAGCTAAGCATACACCCATCAAAAATACACAAAATGCAAGCTAGACATGGCAAGAACAATAGCATAGCATGCACGGATCAACTACAACATCATCGGCAAAATCGCTAACAAGTAGACAATCTGCCCAGATTCACTAAGTAGCAAAAGTAGAGCTCGATTGACTCAAGCTAGGGTGCTCCATAATTGCAAACAAGGACATGGATGGATAGAGAACTACAAGATTAACAAAACACCCGTACTGATCATCCTCAAAAGAGGCACGGATCACTAGGAAACAACATGAACATATGGCAACATGAGATAAACAGCTCAAGGACTTAGTGGAATTGCTAAGTCCCTGAAATCAGCATTACCAAGTGCCTCACTTTGCAAGCTTGTGCTAGTCACCACACACATCACAAAAATACATGGGTTGCACCTCTGGAAAGATGGAAAAACCCTTAACAAAACATATGTAGAGCTCATGGGCATAGCATGCACACAAAAATCATGGCAAAAATGATAAATATCTAAATGGAGCAGCAGATCTGACAATTATCTCAAGTAGCACTCTTCCAACAGCATTTCGGGCATCAAGATGAACTCAAATGAAAATGATGCAATGGAATGAAATGATGTGCTCTCTGAGATGAACATTTTGATATGCTATATGCTCAAAACGGAGCTACGGATGCAAAGTTATACCATGAAGAACATGAGCAAATAATATGCAGACTTAGGAAAAAAATCGAGGTCAACCCTAAGTTACTGTAGCTCGGATCTGGATCTGGGCGCACGCTGACCGAGGAATGCCGGAGTTCGTCGGGGAGGTAGGCCGGCGGCTTGCCAGAGAGCTCGGGGAGGCGGCGTTGAGGAGGGAGGAGGAAGGCCGGGGCGGCGGCGTCGATGGTGACGGCCGGCGATGGCGGCGGGGAGGCTCCTGCCGCCGAGGGACGAGGCGGCCGCCGGCAAGTTCGTGCTGCGGCGCGGTAGCGCGGCTCCGCCGGAGAAAGAGGCGAGGCGGCGCGGGCTCGCCGCGGAGCATGAAGACGAAGGCGCGGGCCGCGGGGGCCCGGTGCGGGCCTGGCGGGCCCGCGCGGTGGCGGCGAAGTGGGGCTCTCCCCCAAGTGACGTGGCGTGCCCCGGTTGGCCGGAGGCGGCGGCGGACGCTGTCCGGCCGGAGACGGACGTGTCCGGCCGGCGCGAGGTATTTTTTTAGGGTTTTGGACGGGGAGATCCGAAATTTGGAGAGGGGGGGGGGTATATATAGGCATAGAGGGAGCTAGGAGTGTCCAAATGAGGTGCGGTTTTCGGCCACGCGATCGTGATCAAGCGCTCTAGATGATGGAGAAGGTTTTGGTGGGTTTTGAGCCAACTTGGAGGGGTGTTGGGCTGCAACACACACGAGGCCTTTTTGGTCCCTCGGTTAACCGTTAGAGTATCAAACGAAGTCCAAATGGTACGAAACTTGACCGGCTGTCTACCGGTAGTAAACCAAGGATGCTTGGCAAGTCTCGGTCCAAACCGGAAATGTTTAATCCCCACACACAAAAGAAAGCTAGAAATGACCACCGGAGAAGAACGGAGCGCCGGAATGCAAAACGGACAACAGGGAAAATGCTCGAATGCATGAGATGAACACGTATGCAAAAGCAATGCATATGATGACATGATATGAGATGCATGACAACGATAACAACACACGGAGAGAAAGACCCAAACCCGAGAAAATAAAATAACTTGAAGCCGGAAACGACAAGAGTTGGAATACATATTGGGAAAGTTAAATTCGGGGTGTTACAGCCCCCTACCTCGTGGGCCCCTGGAGCTCCTCCGACCTCAACTCCAACTCTATATATTTGCTTTCGGGGAGAAAAAAAATAAGTGAGAAGGATTCATCACGTTTTACGATATGGAGCCGCTGCCAAGCACTAAAACCTCTCGGGAGGGCTGATCTGGAGTCCGTTCGGGGCTCCGGAGAGGGGAATCCGTCGCCATCGTCATCATCAACCATCCTCCATCACCAATTTCATGATGCTCACCACCGTGCGTGAGTAATTCCATCGTAGGCTTGCTAGACGGTGATGGGTTGGATGAGATTTATCATGTAACCGAGTTAGTTTTGTTAGGGTTTGATCCCTAGTATCCACTATGTTCTGAGATTGATGTTGCTATGACTTTGTTATGCTTAATGCTTGTCACTAGGGCCCGAGTGCCATGATTTCAGATATGAACCTATTATGTTTTCATGAATATATGTGAGTTCTTGATCCTATCTTGCAAGTCTATAGTCACCTACTATGTGTTATGATCTGACAACCCCGAAGTGAAAATAATCGGGACAACTCCCGGTGATGACCATAGTTTGAGGAGTTCATGTATTCACCATGTGTTAATGCTTTGGTCCAGTACTCTATTGAAAGGAGGCCTTAATATCCCTTAGTTTCCGCTAGGAACCCGCTGCCATGGGAGGGTAGGACAAAAGATGTCATGCAAGTTCTTTTCCATAAGCACGTATGACTATATTCGGAATACATGCCTACATTACATTGATTAATTGGAGCTAGTTCTGTGTCACCCTAAGTTATAACTGTTACATGATGAACCGCATCCGACATAATTCTCTATCACCGATCCGTTGCCTACGAGCTTTCCATATATTGTTCTCCGCTTATTTACTTTTCTGTTGCTATTGTTACAATCACTACAAAATACCAAAAACATTACTTTTGCTATCATTACCTTTTGCTACCGTTACCACTACTATCATATTACCTTGCTACTAAACACTTTGCTGCAGATATTAAGTTTTCAGGTGTGGTTGAATTGACAACTCAGCTGCTAATACTTGAGAATATTCTTTGGTTCCCCTTGTGTCGAATCAATAAATTTGGGTTGAATACTCTACCCTCAAAAACTGTTGCGATCCCCTATACTTGTGGGTTATCAGAGACCACGCGCGAGTCACCTCGTACCTACACAAACAAATAAGAACCTCGCAACCAACGCGATAAAGGGGTTGTCAATCCCTTCATGGCCACTTGCAAGAGTGAGATCTGATAGAGATGATAATAATAAGATAAATATTTTTGGTATTTTTATGATATAGATAGAAAGAAAGATTGCAAAATAAAATAGATTGGAAACTTGTATGATGGTGAATAGACCCGCGGGCCATAGGTTTCACTAGTGGCTTCTCTCAAGATAGCATAAGTATTATGGTGGGTGAACAAATTACTGTCGAGCAATTGATAGAAAAGCGAATAATTATGAGAATATCTAGGCATGATCATGTATATATGCATCATGGCCGAGACAAGTAGACCGAAACAATTCTACATCTACTACTATTACTCCACACATCGACCGCTGTCCAGCATGCATCTAGAGTATTAAGTTCATAAGAACAGAGTAACGCCTTAAGCAAGATGACATGATGTAGAGGGATAAACTCATGAAATATGGTATAAACCCCATCTTTTTATCCTCGATTGCAACAATACAATACGTGTTGTTTCCCTTTCTGTCACTGGGATCGAGCACCGCAAGATTGAACCCAAAGCTAAGCACTTCTCCCATTGCAAGAAAGATCAATCTAGTAGGCCAAACCAAACTGATAATTCGAAGAGACTTGCAAAGATAAACCAATCATACATAAAAGGATTCAGAGAAGATTCAAATATTGTTCATAGATAAAATTGATCATAAACCCACAATTAATTGGATCTCGACAAACACACCGCAAAAGAAGATTACATCGAATAGATCTCCAAGAGAATCGAGGAGAACTTTGTATTGAGATCCAAAGAGAGAGAAGAATCCCTATGCTAAGTACATGAAAGATATTGTTACAAATAAAAGAAAGATACCAGAAGCTGAAATTTCCACCATGCTTGCTAATTATACTTTTAAAGGTGGAATACCAAAGAAACTTGGAGATCCAGGAGTACCCACTATACCATCCTCCATTAAAAGAAACCATGTTAAAACTGCTTTATGTGATCTTGGAGCCGGTGTTACTGTTATGCCTCTCTCTTTATATCGTAGACTTGATTTGAATAAGTTAACACCTACTGAAATATCTTTGCAAATGGCTGATAAATCAACTGCTATACCTGTCGGTATTTGTGAGGATGTGCCTGCTGTGGTTGCAAATGTTACTATTTTAACGGACTTTGTTATTCTTGATATTCCCGAGGACGATAGTATGTCTATTATTATTGAAAGACCCTTTTTGAATACTGCAGGGGCTGTTATTGATTGCAATAAAGGCAATGTCACTTTTCATGTTAATGGTAATGAGCATACGGTACACTTTCCAAGGAAACAACCTCAAGTTCATAGTATCAACTCTCTTGGAAAAATTTCGTCGATTATATTAGGAGCTTTTGAATTTCCTCTTCCTACTGTCAAGAAGAAGTATGATATTCTTATTATTGGGGATGTGCATATCCCCGTTGAGGTAACATAGTGTTATCCGAAATTTCTCTGGTTCCATGTTATTCGGAATGAGTTTGTTAACAAGACCTGATCAACCTTGTTAGTGGATTCCTTTTGATGAGCATGAGATGGATGAAACTAGAAGGCACAACCTTCTGTACCCTCTTTCTACTTTCTGTTATTTAGTTGAAATAAAGTAAAAATAGTATTTTCTGTGTGTTATCTGAATTATCCATGCAATATAAAAATACCCCGAAAATAAGAGTTCTCCAAATGCGCTGAAATTTAAACAAAATTTTTTCTGGAATATTTGAGAATATTTGGCACTGAGAACACATCACAGGGGGCATCCACCTGGCCACAAGGGTGGAGGGCGCGCCCTACCCCCTGGGTGCGCCCCCTGCCTCATGGGCCCACGGTGGCCCTCCTCCACTTATTCTTGCACCCACACACTTCTTCTTCCTCCCACAAACACCAATATCCAGCTCAAGCACGAGTTCTAGCTCATTTTGCTGCGATTTTTGATCTCCTTGCTCAAAGCACCTCTCACAAAACTGCTTGGGGGATTGTTCCTTGGTATGTGACTCCTCCATTGGTCCAATTAGTTTTTGTTCTAGTGCTTTATTCATTGCAAATTTGTGCTGCCTAGGTGACCCTGTTCTTGAGCTTGCATGTCAAATTTATATGGTTCCAAGTAGTTTTGATGCATGATATAGGCTCTAGGCACTTGTAGGAGTAGTTGCTATCAATTTTATTGAGCTTGGTTCACTTTTGTTTGAAGTTACTAAAAATTTCAGAATTTTTCAGAGAATAATGAAGAGATTTTTGAGGGGATCATCGAGCCGAAGCTCGAAGGAAAAGCAAAATGAAGAAGCAAAGAAGCCCAAATATAATCTGCCTCACACCATGGAGGTTAGGCCGTGTGAATGGCCCTCCGATGATTTCTTGAGAGCCACCGAGATTTATCAGGATTTTTATGAATTGGCTAAGAATGTAGGCCTCACCGACTTCCTCTACGAGCAAAGCGAACAATATCTCTTACTCACCAATACTTTTGTGCAAAACTTCTAGTATTATCCTAGGGAATCACCTCCTTCAGTAGAGTTTCATTTATATGATGTGGTTAAGAAGATGCCACTATATGAATTTTGCTGGGTTTGCAAAATACCTTTCGAGGGTAGCTTAGAGGAATCACATCGTAAAGATGTGGATGGGTTTATTGACACTATCACTCTAGGGGAAACTAGGAAGGTTTCCGATGCAAGAATCACTAGCATACATTTTCCTGTTTTACGCTACTTTGCAATATTTTCTAGTCGTTGCTTAATTGGTCGCGAAAACTGTGGAAACCTTAGTGTTCCTGATATTTTTATTTTGTTCCATGGTTTATTCCGTGATGATCTGTTAGTATGGGTGGTATTATTGCTAAACAGTTAAATCTGAATGGTACAAAGGGCCCCATCTTTGGAGGCATCTATGCTTCACGCCTAGCTGCACATTTTAACATACCTATTAGGCACTATGAAAAAGAAGAAAAAGTGTTGCCTATTGTTTATTTAGATTATAAGAGTATGGTAGCTTATGATTTTATTATAAAGAATAGGGAAGGGGAGCTGAAATACAAATTGTTCTTTGATGAACGTCATCCTGAGACTATCACCTTGCCTGCTCCGTCCTTGTTTAATTTATCTACATGCCAGTACCTCATCTTACCGAAGGACATTCACACTTACCGGAACCCTACATCAGCCACAGAGCCAGAGTCGGAACCACAAATTGATCCTCCACGACAGTCTAATTACCAGTGGGATCCGGAGATGATTGCCAACTAGTGGCAATCAGAGTCTTCTTCTTCGCAGTACGACCCCAACTATTACTATGGATATCCGCCAGGCCAACCGTGGCCATAGACCAACTTAGGGCAAATGCCTAAGCTTGGGGGAGTACGTATTTCTCACTGACATTACATTTAAGTTCACACACTCATTGCTAGCTATCGGTGCTCATACTTTTTCATTGTAATATCCATGCTAGTTTATCATCCTTTTTATTCTTTCTTCTTGTGTGTTTAATAAACCTTAAGAAAAAACAAAACAAAAAATTAGTTGTAGCTTTTAATTAGTTTACTTTCCATGCTTGTAGTAGTAATTAAAAAGAAAACCCAAAAAGATTTCCTGTTCTTCTTTTGCTTGTTGGGAGCTTTCCCGTGTAAGTAGTTTTATTTCTTTTCTTTTCTTTGGGGGTCGATAGGAGAAGACCATGATTAAATTGTTGAAGTGGCTCTTATATGCATTATTTTTGATATGACAAAAGAGCCCATATTGCCTTGTCTTCTCCTGTTTATTAAATGCTCGCAGATTCCAGCTTAGTCCAATGCACGTGCACTATTATTATTATTATTATCCACATCGTTCAGTCGTGCAAGTGAAAGGCAATAATGATGATTATATGATGGACCGACTAAGATGAGAAAAGCCAGAATGGACTCGACCTCTCTTGTTTTTGTAAATATGATTAGTTCATCGTTCCTGATTCAGCCTATTATGAATAAACATGTTTGCAATGATAACTAGAGATCATAGTTTCTTATGCCATGCTTAATTAACTAGGAGCTTATAATGGTTTACCTTGTGTGCCAACATGCTATTAAAATGGTTGTGATGTGGTATGATAGGGTGGTATCCTCTTTTGAACGGTTCTAGTGGCTTGACTTGGCACATGTTCACGCATGTAGTTGAAACAAAATCAACATAGCCTCTATGATATTTATGTTCATGGTGCATTATATCCTACTCATGCTTGCATTTGGTGTTGATTAATTTTAATGCATGTTCATGACTGTTGTCGCTCTCTAGCTGGTCGCTTCCCAGTCTTTTGCTAGCCTTCACTTTTACTAAGCGGGAATACTGCTTGTGCATCCAATCCCATAAACCCCAAAGTTATTCCATATGAGTCCACCATACCTACCTATATACGATATCTACCTGCCATTCCAAGTAAATTCGTATGTGCCAAACTCTAAACCTTCAAATAAATATCCTGTTTTGTATGCTCGAATAGCTCATGTATCAACTAGGGTTGTCCGTATCTTCCATGTTAGGCGGGTTATTCTCAAGAGGAGTGGACTCCGCTCCTCACTCACGAGAAAATGGCTGGTCACCGGGATGCCCAGACCCATTCTTTATGCAAACTAAATAAAGATAATTGCAAACAAAACTCCCCCTGGGACTCTTGTTAGTTGGAGGCACTCGTTGTTTCGAGCAAGCCATGGATTGATGCTTGTTGGTGGAGGGGGAGTATAAACTTTACCATTCTGTTTAGGAACCGCCTATAATGTGTGTAGCATGGAAGATATCACGATCTCTTGGTTGTTATGTTGACAATGAAAGTATACTACTCAAAGTATTATTCATCTCTATTTCAAAACCGAGCTCTAGCACCTCTACAAATCCCTGCTTCCCTCTACGAAGGGCCTATCTATTTACTTTCATGTTGAGTCATCATCCTCTTATTAAAAAGCACCAGTTGGAGAGCACCACTGTCATTTGCATTCATTACTATTAGTTTACATTGAGTATGACTTGACTGGATCTCTTTTACCATGAATTAAAATATCTAGTCAGTCCTTGATCTTTAAAGGTGCTCTGCATTTATGTTTGGAGTCTCAGAAAGGGCTAGCGAGATGCCATCTTGTTATATCATATTATGATTGTTTTGAGAAAGTGTTGTCATCCGAGATTTATTATTATTGCTCGCTAGTTGATTATGCCATTGATATGAGTAAACATGAGACCTATGCGTTATTGTGAATATGGTTAGTTCATAATCTTTGCTGAAAACTTGAATGCTGGTTTTACATATTTACAACAACAAGAGCAAACAGAGTTTGTAAAAGGAGGCGATGGGAGGGGGAACCATGACTTAGGGACACGCTTGTCCAAAATATAGGGTGTGTTGCAAAAGTACCCCCATCGATTTGAACTAGCGGCCCTTTCGGCTCAGGGTTAGAAGGGGGATTTCACGTGTCGGGATTTGGCAGCTAGAGGGAGTTTTCACGCGCGTTGTAATTTCAGGATAGCAAGGCGCGGCTTGTGAAGGCGCGAGTTTTGGGAGCATGATATTTGAATTTTTGGGATATAACAAGTCCGGGGTTGAATTTTAGGGACAAGCCTAACGTGTAATATTGTACGTACCAAAACAATTCCCACTTCCCTCAATGAAAAAAAAACGAGGAAAACAAAACTATTCACACCACACAAAGAGAGAGTCTTTTCCCGTTTTACTATACAAATGCTATTCAAAGCTATGAATCCATGTTATGTCCAATTAAATTTTTTTGCTGGCTGTATAATGCATGTAACCTACTCATACCAACATTTTACTGCATTACAAATGTCTATACTACCGCTGCAATTCAAACTAAATTTGAATTCATTTTTCTATTCGAATAAGAATCTACAATCATGATTGTTGCCAACTTAAACCATCATTCATGTATTACCGTAACAACAAACCACATGATTACTATAGAGATAGATATGAACTATTTGTACTATATGAACTCGAATTCAAATTTTTGAATACACTTGATGTTGATTCCAAATAATAGTACATTTGATGTACTAACTAGATATTCATAATCTAAACCATGTTCAATACGTACACCGTGTTTATCACACAAAGTATAGTGCCCCACCCTCTACATTATGACCAGTATTTAGCCCTGAGCTGCAAAAGCCACACAATATCCCAAATTATAATAAATGTTCTATATATTATATGTAGTACTAGCAAGATGCCCATTGCACGGAACATCAAGATGCATTTCTATATGTAGTTTATCTTGTGGGAGAAAAGGATGAACGAGGGAAAGCCTTATTCGCAAATGTGGAGAGGGGTGTGGGTATCTTTTTTCAAAATTGCCATAGTTTCCTTCCTATCAGTGAGATATAAATTGTACGGGCTATATTGCAGGATGGCAGGCACACCATCATCACCAACTAGTTTTTTATATAAAATATATTATATGTAGTATAACATGTTCATAACCACACCATGCGTATCACAGTTATATATATTCACTCATGCGTCGGTTTAAAACACTATGATAAATTCCTCAAATATCCGAATTCACTTTTTACAATGAATTATGATCTCTATTCGTCTTTTACACCCACACAATCCTCTTATCTTTGTAGCTAGCGCTAACTTTCTCTCATGCATGCACATGCCAGCCTCCCTCTCACCCTCCCTCAGCATTCTCTAGCTCCATCGTGCAAATTCGTCTTTTCACTTTAGGTCGTTCACCCACGGTGTGTGTAGGCCCTGATATGTCTCCAATGTATCTATAATTTATGAAGTATTCATGCCATGTTTACAACAACTTTATATGGTTTTTGTTTGATTTGCATGGAACTTACCCGGACTGACACTGTTTTCAGCAGAACTACCGTGGTGTTGTTTTTCGTGCAAAAATGGAAGTTCTCTAAATGAGCTGAAACTTTTTGACGTTTTTTTCAACAAAAGAGACCCTCGAAGATTTGCGTGACACCGACGCCAAAAAATCATATAAATAGAGAAACCTTCAGAAGTAACCCTAGATTAGAAGTTCCGTCGCTGCAAGGCTCTGTAGCCACGAGAAACCAATCTAGACCCCGTTCCGGCATCCTGCCGGAGGGGGGACTTATCACCGGTGGCCATCTTCATCATCCCGGTGGCCACCACGATGAGGAGGGAGTAGTCCACTGATATGTCTCCGTCGTATCTATAATTTTTGATTGTTCCATGCCAATATTCTACAACTTTCATATACTTTTGGCAACTTTTTATACTATTTTTGGGACTACCATATTGATCCATTGCCTAGTGCCAGTTCCCGTTTGTTGCATGTTTTTTGTTTCGCAGAATATCCATACCAAACAGAGTCCAAACGGAATAAAAACTGACGGAGATTTTTTTGGAATATATATGATTTTTGGGAAGAAGAATCCACGCGAGACAATGCTCGAGGGGCCCACGAGGTAGGGGGGGCGCCCCAGGGTGTCAGGAGCGCCCCTGACCCTCGTGGCCACCCCGTAAGGCGGTTGGTGCCCTCCTTTCACCGCAAGAAAGCTAATTTCTGGATAGAGATCGTGTCAAAATTTCAGCCCAATCGGAGTTACGGATCTCCGGGAATATAAGAAATGGTGAAAGGGAAGAATCTGAGAACGCAGAACCAGAGAGAGACAGAGAGACAGATCCAATCTCGGAGGGGCTCTCGCCCCTCCCGTGCCATGGAGGCCATGGACCAGAGGGGAAACCCTTCTCCCATCTAGGGAGGAGGTCAAGGTAGAAGAAGAAGGAGGGGGCTCTCTCCCCCTCGCTTCCAGTGGCACCGGAGTGCCACCGAGGGCCATCATCATCACCGCGATCTACACCAACACCTCCGACATCTTCACCAACATCTCCATCACCTTCCCCCCTCTATCTACAGCGGTCCACTCTCCCGCAACCCGTTGTACTCTCTACTTGAACATGGTGCTTTATGCTTCATATTATTATCCAATGATGTGTTGCCATCCTACGATGTCTGAGTAGATTTTCGTTGTCCTATCGGTGGTTGATGAATTGCTATGATTGATTTAATTTGCTTGTGGTTATGTTGCTGTCCTTTGGTGCCCATCATATGATTGCGCACGTGGATCACACCCTAGGGGTAGTTGTATGTTGATAGGACTATGTATTGGAGGGCAAGAGTGACAGAAGCTTCAACATAGCATAGAAATTGATGCATATGGGATTGAAGGGGGACCAATATATCTTAATGCTATGGTTGGGTTTTACCTTAATGAACATTAGTAGTTGCAGATGCTAGCTAATAGTTCCAATCATAAGTGCATAAAATTCCAAGTCAGGGATGACATGCTAGCAGTGGCCTCTCCCACATAATACTTGCTATCAGTCTAGTAAAGTAGTCAATTGCTTAAGGGACAATTTCGCAACTCCTACCACCACTTTTCCACACTCGCTGTATTTACTTTATTGTTTCTTTATCTAAACAGCCCCTACTTTTTATTTACGTACTCTTTATTATCTTGCAAACCTATCCAACAACACCTACAAAGTACTTCTAGTTTCATACTTGTTCTAGGTAAAGCGAACGTCAAGCGTGCGTAGAGTTGTATCGGTGGTCGATAGAACTTGAGGGAATATTTGTTCTACCTTTATCTCCTCATTGGGTTTGACACTCTTACTTATCGAAAACTGTTGTGATCCCCTATACTTGTGGGTTATCAAGACCTTTTTCTGGCGCCGTTGCCGGGGAGCAATAGCGTGGGGTGAAGATTCTCGTGTGTGCTTGTTTGCTTTATGACTAAGTAATTTTTATTTTCTGTTCTTAGTTGTTTTCTATCTTTAGTTATGGGTAGGAAACGCAAAATACCAAAAAAATTAGTTGTTCCTACTGAACCAATGGTTGAAGAACCACTCAAAATCTATCACACTGCTGAAGCTTTTTACTTGGATCATCTTCGATCCCTTTGTGCTCGTGCCGAAACCCCAACTAGCTTAGTTGAGGGAAAATCTTTAGATGAGCATGCTTGTTATGTGTGACACCGTATATCTGAAAAACGGAAATTATTATGGAGTCAAATTCAATGTTTGCAATGCTATACTTGGAATTTATGTGAATTATATGATTTTACTTATTGTTCTGAAAACCCTAAGAAACTCCTTCCCTACCAATGTGAGTTTATTGATAATGGAATCTTATCTTCTTATGCTAAAGGTGTTTATAATTACTATGATGTTCAACAAATTGGAGAATTTGTTGCTTATAAGGGTGCTTTTGAAATTGCTTCT
The DNA here is from genome assembly GCF_002162155.2 of Triticum dicoccoides. Lineage (NCBI taxonomy): Eukaryota > Viridiplantae > Streptophyta > Magnoliopsida > Poales > Poaceae > Triticum > Triticum dicoccoides. Next base: position 436,358,992 of record NC_041382.1, read on the forward strand.
TTGATTGAAAAGTATGATGCTACTTTTCACAAATCTGGAAATTTTGCTATACTTCAATATTGCTATGATAATTATGCTTCTAATACCTATGTTAAACAATATATTGAGGAATACTCCGCTGTCCAAGAAGAGACTAATATTTTGTAGGAGTCTTTGGAGGAATAAGTTGATGACACTGTGAGCTCATTGGATGAAAAAGATGAGGAGGATAGCGAAGAACAACAGGAGGAAGAGCGGATTGATCACCCGTGCCCACCTTCTAATGAGAGTAACTCTTCAACTCATACATTGTTTAATTTCCCTTCGTGCTTACCGAAGGATGATTTCTATGATGACTATTATGATCCCTTTGATTCTCTTGAAATATCCCTTTTTGATGATGCTTGCTATGCTTGTGGCCAAGATGCCAATATGAATTATGCTTATGGAGATGACCTTGCAATAGTTCCTTATGTTAAACATGAAATTGTTGCTATTGCACCCACGCATGATGGTCCTATTATCTTTTTGAATTCTCCCGACTACACTATATCGGAGAAGTTTGCCCTTATTAAGGATTATATTGATGGGTTGCCTTTTACCGTTGCACATGATGACTTTGATGAATATAATATGCATGTGCTTTCTGCTCCTACTTGCAATTATTATGAGAGAGGAACTATATCTCCACCTCTCTATGTTTCCAATACGATAAAATTGCAAGAAACTGTTTATACTATGCATTGGCCTTTACTTTGTGTGCATGAATTGTTCATTTATGACATGCTTATGAATAGAACGAGAGTTAGACTTCGTCATTACATGATATATGCTACCTTGTTCTCACCACTAAATTACAAATCATTGTTAATTAAAATTGGCTTTGATATACCTTGGGATCCGGGTGGATCCATTACTTGAGCACTATATGCCTAGCTTAATGGCTTTAAAGAAAGCGCTGCCAGGGAGACAACCTGGAAGTTTTAGAGAGTCATTTATTTCTGTTGTGTGCTTTTATAAAGTTTAAATATAAAAATAATGTGCCAAGTTTTGCCTTTAGGATGTTTACATTTGCTTGATGGTTTGTACGGTGCAGGACAGAAACTTTGGCTGTAGTGCGCGATTTTACATTTTTAGGTGGAACGGCAAATGGTTATTATTATGTTTGCACTATCTTCCTATACAAATTGTTTATTTTTCCTAATTTTGGTAGAATTTTTCAAGTATCAGAAGTATGGTGAATGTTCAGATTATTACAGAATGTTCTGTTTTTGACAGATTCTGTTTTTGATGCATAGTTTGCTTGTTTTGATGAAACTATCAATTTATATTAGTGGATTAAGCCATGAAAAAGTTATATTACAGTAGACACAATGCAAAAACAAAATATGAATTGGTTTGCAACAGTACTTAGAGTAGTAATTTGCTTTATTATACTAACGGATCTTACCAAGTTTTCTGTTGAAGTTTTGTGTGGATGAAGTGTTCAATGATCGAGAAGGTCTCGATGTGAGAAGAAGGAAGAGAGGCAAGAGCTCAAGCTTGGGGATGCCAGAGGCACCCCAAGTAAATATTCAAGGAGACTCAAGCGTCTAAGCTTCGGGATGCTGGGGAGGCATCCCCTCTTTCTTCAACAAATATCGGTATGTTCTCGGATTCATTTTGTTCATGCGATATGTGCAATCTTGGAGCGTCTTTTGCATTTAGTTTTCATTTTTCTTTTATGCACCATGCTGGTATGAGATAGTCCTTGGTTGATTTATAGAATTCTCATTGCACTTCACTTATATCTTTTGAGTATGGCTTTATAGAATGCTTCATGTGCTTCACTTATATCATTTGAAGTTTGGATTGCCTGTTTCTCTTTACTTAGACAACCGCCATTTGCAGAATGCTCTTTTGCTTCACTTGTATTTGTTAGAGCGTGGGCATATCTTTTGTAGAAAGAATTAAGCTCTCTTGCTTCACTTATATCTATTTAGAGAGATGACAGGAACTGGTCATTCACATGGTTAGTCATAAAATCCTACATAAATCTTGTAGATCGCTGAATATGATATGTTTGATTCCTTGCAATAGTTTTGCGATATAAAGATGGTGATATTATAGTCATGCTAGTGGGTAGTTGTGGATTATTAGAAATACTTGTGTTGAGGTTTGTGATTCCCGTAGCATGCACGTATGGTGAACCGTTATGTAACGAAGTCGGAGCATGATTTATTTATTGATTGTCTTCCTTATGAGTGGCGGTCGGGGATGAGCGATGGTCTTTTCCTACCAATCTACCCCCCTAGGAGCATGCGCGTACTACTTTGTTTCGATGACTAATAGATTTTTGCAATAAGTATGTGAGTTCTTTATGACTAATGTTGAGTCCATGGATTATACGCACTCTCACCCTTCCACCATTGCTAGCCTCTCTAGTACCGCGCAACTTTCGCCAGTACCATAAACCCACCATATACCTTCCTCAAAACAGCCACCATACCTACCTATCATGGCATTTCCATAGCCACTCCGAGATATATTGCCATGCAACTTCCATCATCATCATATACATGACTTGAGCATTCATTGTCATATTGCTTTGCATGATCGTAAGATAGCTAGCATGATGTTTTCATGGCTTGCCCGTTTTTTGATGTCATTGCTACGCTAGATCATTGCACATACCGGTACACCGTTGGAGGCATTCATATAGAGTCATATCTTTGTTCTAGTATCGAGTTGTAATATTGAGTTGTAAGTAAATAAAAGTGTGATGATCATCATTATTAGAGCATTACCCCAGTGAGGAAAGGATGAAGGAGACTATGATTCCCCCATAAGTCGGGATGAGACTCCGGACTTTACAAAATAAAATAAAAGAGGCCAAAGAAGCCCAAATAAAAAAAGAGGCCAAAGAAGCCCAAGAAAAAATATAAAAAATAAAAAAAATAAAAAAAATAAAAAATGAGAGAAAATGAGATAAGGGGCAGTGCTACTATCCTTTTTCCACACTTGTGCTTCAAAGTAGCACCATGTTCTTCATATAGAGAGTCTCTTGAGTTATCACTTTCATATACTAGTTGGAATTTTCATTATAGAACTTGGCTTGGATATTCCGATGATGGGCTTCCTCAAATGCCCCAGGTCTTCATGAGCAAGCAAGTTGGATGCCCACCCACTTAGTTTCAGTTTGAGCTTTCATATACCTATAGCTCTAGTGCATCCGTTGCATGGCAATCCCTACTCACTCACATTGATATCTATTGATGGGCATCTCCATAGCCCGTTGATACGACTAGTTGATGTGAGACTATCTTCTCCTTTTTGTCTTCTCCACAACCAACATTCTATTCCACCTATAGTGCTATGTCCATGGCTCACGCTCACGTATTGCGTGAAAGTTGAAAAGGTTTGAGAACGTCAAAAGTATGAAACAATTGCTTGGCTTGTCATTGGGGTTGTGCATGATGAGAATATTTTGTGTGGTGAAGATGGAGCATAGCCAGACTATATGATTTTGTAGGGATAACTTTCTTTGGCCATGTTATTTTAAAAAGACATGATTGCTTTATTAGTAGGCTTGAAGTATTATTGTTTTTATGTCAAATGATAGACTATTGCTTTGAATCACTCGTGTCTTAATATTCATGCCATGATTAGACATATGATCAAGATTATGCTAGGTAGCATTCCACATCAAAAATTATCTTTTTTATCATTTACCTACTCGAGGACGAGCAGGAATTAAGCTTGGGGATGCTGATACGTCTCCGTGGTATCTATAATTTTTGATTGTTCCATGCCAATATTCTACAACTTTCATATACTTTTGGCAACTTTTTATACTATTTTTGGGACTAACATATTGATCCAGTGCCCAGTGCCAGTTCCTGTTTGTTGCATGTTTTTGTTTCGCAGAATATCCATATCAAACGGAGTCCAAACGGAATAAAAACTGACGTAGATTTTTTTGGAATATATATGATTTTTGGGAAGAAGAATCCATGCGAGATGATGCTCGAGGGGCCCACGAGGTAGGGGGGCGCGCCCCAGGGTGTCAGGCACGCCCTTGACCCTCGTGGCCACCCTGTAAGGTGGTTGGTGCCCTCCTTTCGCCGCAAGAAAGCTAATTTCTGGATAGAGATCATGTCAAAATTTCAGCCCAATCGGAGTTACGGATCTCCGGTAATATAAGAAACGGTGAAAGAGAAGAATCTGAGAATGCAGAACCAGAGAGAAACAGAGAGACAGATCCAATCTCGGAGGGGCTCTCGCCCCTCCCGTGCCATGGAGGCCATGGACCAGAGGGGAAACCCGTCTCCCATCTAGGGAGGTGGTCAAGGAAGAATAAGAAGGAGGGGGGCTCTCTCCCCCTCGCTTCCGGTGGCACCGGAGTGCCACCGGGGGCCATCATCATCACCGCGATCTACGCCAACACCTCCTCCATCTTCACGAACATCTCCATCACCTTCCCCCCTCTATCTACAGCGGTCCACTCTCCCGCAACCCACTGTACCCTCTAGTTGAACATGGTGCTTTATGCTTCATATTATTATCCAATGATGTGTTGCCATCCTATGATGTCTGAGTGGATTTTCATTGTCCTATCGGTGGTTGATGAATTGCTATGATTGATTTAATTTGCTTGTGGTTATGTTGCTGTCCTTTGGTGCCCATCATATGATTGCGCGCATGGATCACACCCTAGGGTTAGTTGTATGTTGATAGGACTATGTATTGGAGGGAAAGAGTGACAGAAGCGTCAACCTAGTATAGAAATTGATGCATACGGGATTGAAGGGGGACCAATATATCTTAATGCTATGGTTGGGTTTTACCTTAATGAACATTAGTAGTTGTGGATGCTTGCTAATAGTTCCAACCATAAGTGCATAGAATTCCAAGTCAGGGGTGACATGCTAGCAGTGGCCTCTCCCACATAATACTTGCTATCGGTCTAGTAAAGTAGTCAATTGCTTAAGGGACAATTTCGCAACTCCTACCACCACTTTTCCACACTCGCTGTATTTACTTTATTGTTTCTTTATCTAAACAGCCCCTACTTTTTATTTACGTACTCTTTATTATCTTGCGATCCTATCCAACAACACCTACAAAGTACTTCTAGTTTCAAACTTGTTCTAGGTAAAGCGAACGTCAAGCGTGCGTAGAGTTGTATCGGTGGTCGATAGAACTTGAGGGAATATTTGTTCTACCTTTAGCTCCTCGTTGGGTTTGACACTCTTACTTATCGAAAATTGTTGCGATCCCCTATACTTGTGGGTTATCATCCACCCTCAGGGCTGAGGGTTTGTACTAGTAGCTATGTGTTTAATCTCTCTCTCTCTCTCTCTCGTGTTCTTGAGATGTCATGATCTTGATGTATCGCGGGATTTGTTAATATAGTCAGATCGTATGGTGTTTGACCCTCTCTATCTTGTTGTGATGAATTTAGTTTCCCCTTTAAGATTTCATTTTATCGGATTGAATACTTTTTTGAATACTCGTGGTGACAATGGGTATCATATTGTTTCACTCGATATATGTTCTGGCACTCAAGTACGGATTCCCGAGGTGACATTGGGGTAATCTATGCATAGGGGTTGATGCACGTTCTTATCTTTGTTTCACCGGTACAAATCTTGGGGCATTATTTGAGGTTCTTTGTGTTGGATTGAGTATTATTAATCTGAAATTATTTAGTGTTATTTTACTACGAAATCTTGGATAGGTCGACCGAAAAGAATAGTTTCGAGGTGGTTTCGTACCCTACAAATGATTTCTTCTTATGGTCTCCGCTAGATAGGAACTTTGGAGTGATTGTTCGTTGCATGTTGAGGGATGGTTATATGATCCAATTATATTAGTATTGTTGAGAGATTGCACTAGCGAAAGTACGGACCCTTGGCCTCATTTTCAAGCATTACAATACCATTTTTGTACCCATTTACTATTTGCTACCTTGCTGTTTTTATTTATTCAGATTATTAAAATATATTTCTACCATCAATATTACACTCTTATCACCATATCTTCACCGAACTAGTGCACCTATACAATTTGCCATTGTATTGGGTGTGTTGGGGACACATGAGATTTCTTGTATTTGGTTGCAGGGTTGTTTGAGAGAGACCATCTTCATCCTACACCTCCCACGGATTGATAAACCTTAGGTCATCCACTTGAGGGAAAATTGCTGCTGTCCTACAAAACTCTGCGCTTGGAGGCCCAACACGAGTCTACAAGAATAAAGTTGTGTAGTAGACATCAAGCTCTTTTCTGGCGCCGTTGCCGGGGAGGTTAGTGCTTGAAGGTATATCTTTAGATCTTGCAATTGAATCTTTTAGTTTCTTGTTTTATCACTAGTTTGCTTTATAAAAAGAAAACTACACAAAAATGGAATTGAGGTTGCATCATATTATTCATCTTTATAATGTCTTCATGATAATGGTGGAAAGGAAAATTGTTCTAAATTTATAGAAGAAGAATTATATAAAATGTTTAACAAAAACTCTTTGAATGATGAGCATGATTGCAATGTTGTTGGTATGAATTCTTTGAATATCCATGGTGCTAATGATATGCAAAGCTACAAGCTTGGGGATGCTATGTTTGATGAAGATGATATTTTTAGTCCCCCAAGATTTGATGTGCAAATTTGTTATAATGATTGCATGCCTCCTATTTATGATGATTATAATGATGAAAGTGTATTCGGAGAGGTCATGACTTTATTTAATGATGAATCCACCATTTTGGATGAGGGTTCATTTGACTATGAGAACAAGGTTGCTATCTATGATGATTATGGTGATGACATGTATGGTATATTGAATAATGATAACCATGAAACTTGGCATCATGATTTTAATTTTCAATCCCATGAGAGTTATATCGTTGAGTTTACTCCGACTACTATTGATGAGAATAAATTTGCTTATGTGGAGAGTACCACAATTTCTATGCTTATGCATCATGAAAAGAATGCTTTATGTGATAGTTATATTGTTGAATTCATTCATCATGCTATTGAAAATTATTATGAGAGAGGAACATATGCTTGGATGTATTGCAATAATATCAAGTTTCCTCTCTACGTATTGAAAATCTTGAAGTTTTGCTTGTTTTTCCTTCCTATCCTAATTGATTCTTGTTCCCATAAATTGTTTGCTCAAACAATCCCTGTGCATGGGAAGTGGGTTTTCTACCTCTTGAGCACTGCGTTAGTTTTCCCTTGAAGAGGAAAGTGAGGGAGTCCTGGATTAGGGGGTGTTTGGATAGCCGGACTATACCCCGGATGAATGGGTGGATCGGAAAGCCGAGTCCGCAGAGGAAGTGAGGAACGAACACTACCCTCTCATGGGGCCTTGGGGTGGGGAGGAGCTGCCCCTTTTCGGGAAGCCAGTACACGATGTCGTTAGACAGGTATCCGGCCTTCCTTAGTTTTTTGATGTGTCCCTCTATAATGGAGGAGACCATCCACTTGCCTCCCGCTCCGGACATGGCTGGAGAAGGTTGAGGTGGGGAGTGCGGACTTGGGCGCTGGAGCTCGAGTGCGCGAGAATGGATAGGCAAAGGAGGAAGAAGGCATAGGTGAAAAGGTGGATCCTTATCCCCTTATATGGGTGGACGCAACTACGTGTCCCCACCAGCCTGGTAAAACTCGCTTATCTCCAAGCGCCGTAATCAATGGCGCGGTTGGGTTACCCACGCCCGTATTGATGAGAATCCCGGAATAAGGGGACACGATCTCTGCTTTAACAAGACATGCCAAGGAAACCTCCTCGCATGACGCGCTGAGGTGGGATAATAAAACGATTCAGAAAAAGGCTTGGCCGTGGTGTGTCACACTACGGAATACGTTAGCAGATTAGATTTGTGTAAATATTATTCTCTCTATGGCAATATGTGGAAACTTATTTTGCAGAGCCGGACACTACCTTTGTGTTCAAAATCTTCTATGAAGTACTTGGAGGAGGAACCCGCCTTGCAATGTCGAAGACAATCTGTGCGTCGGACTCGTCATCATTGAAGCCTGGTTCAGCGGCTACTGAGGGAGTCCTGGATTAGGGGGTGTTCGAATAGCCGGACTATACCTTCAGCCGGACTCCTGGACTATGAAGATACAAGATTGAAGACTTCGTCCCGTGTCTGGAATCGACTTTCCTTGGCGTGGAAGGCAAGCTTGGCGATACGGATATGCAGATCTCCTACCATTGTAACCGACTTTGTGTAACCCTAACCCTCTCCGGTGTCTATATAAACCAGAGGGTTTTAGTCCGTAGGACAACATACACAACAACAATCATACCATAGGCTAGCTTCTAGGGTTTAGCCTCTCCGATCTCGTGGTAGATCTACTCTTGTACTACCCATATCATCAATATTAATCAAGCAGGACGTAGGGCTTTACCTCCATCAAGAGGGCCCGAACCTGGGTAAAACTTCGTGTCCCTTGCCTCCTGTTACCATCTGGCCTAGATGCACAGTTCGGGACCCCCTACCTGAGATCCGCCGGTTTTGACACCGACATTGGTGCTTTCATTGAGAGTTCCTCTGTGTCGTCGCCGTCAGGCTTGATGGCTCCTACGATCATCAATAGTGATGCAGTCCAGGGTGAGACCTTCCTCCCCTAACAGATCTTCGTCTTCGGCGGCTTCGCACTGCGGGCCAATTCACTTGGCCATCTGGAGCAGATCGAAAGCTATGCCCCTAGCCGTCAGGTCAGATTTGGAAGTTTAAACTACACGGCTGACATCCGCGGGGACTTGATCTTCGACGGATCCGAGCCACTGCCGAGCGTGCCGCACTGTCATGACAAGCATGATCTAGCTCTGCCACCGAATAGTGCCCTGGAGGCCGCACCCGCATCGGCTTCGACCCTTAATTCAGAGCCAACTGCGCCGATCGAGGATGGGTGGTTGGACACCGCCTCGGGGGCTGCGATCCCAACGGCGATCGAGCTGAACACCAGCCCCGCACTCCATGAGACTCATGACTCCAAGGAGCCGGACTCCTCCCCGAACTCCGAACCCCTCGCGCCCCTGCCGATCGAATCCGATCGGGCGCCGATCATGGAGTTTACTGCCACGGACATCTTTCAGCACTCGCCTTTCGGCGATATTCTGAAGACACTAAAGTCTCTCTCTTTATCAGGAGAGCCCTGGCCGGACTATAGTCAGCAAGGTTGGGGTACGGACGATGAAGAAATTCAAAGCCCACCCACCACCCACTTTGTATCCACTGTCGATGATTTGACCGACATGCTCGACTTCGACTCTGAAGACATCCACGGTATGGACGCCGATGCAAGAGACGATGAAGAACCAGTGCCTATTGGGCCCTGGAAAGCCACCTCGTCATATGACATATACATGGTGGACACCCCAAAAGAAGGAGATGGCGATGGAACAGCGGAGGATGACCCCTCCAAGAAACATCCTAAACGCCAGCGTCAGTGGCGCCGCTCAAAATCCCGCCAAAACAAATACGGTGATTCCAGCACGGGAGATAATAATACTCCGGAGAGTGCCAAGGAAAACCCCCTCCAGCAAGATTCAACATAGGAGGATGGAGAAACCAGCCCTCATGAGAGAGCGGCAGACAGAGAGGTCGAGGAATAATCATATGCCTCCCACCGAAGACGAGGCAAGCCTCGACGACGACGAATTCGTCGTGCCAGTGGATCCCGTCGAGCAAGAGCGTTTTCAACGCAGGCTTATGGCCACGGCAAGAAGCCTCAAGAAAAAACAGCAACAGCTTAGAGCTGATCAAGATTTGCTAGTCGACAGATGGACTGAAGTCCTTGTGGCCGAAGAGCATAAACTCGAACGCCCCTCCAAGAGCTACCCAAAGCGCAGGTTGCTACCCCGATTAGAGGAGGAAGCACTTGATACGGCCGACCGGACACCTTGTGGCCACGACAGAGAGGCCTCTCGGCCCTCTACTCAAGCCGCACCCCGTACCAAGGCACGGGAAAATGCGCCAGACCTGCGAGATATGTTGGAGGACAAGGCAAGGCAAACAAGATCGATCTACGGATCGCGCGGGCGCTCCACGACTTGAGACAATAACCGTCACGCTGGACATAAATCCGGTGGGGCCGAACATAGTAGAGAAAGCTCATTGGAGCTACTCGTGATATAGCCCAGTACAGAGGCGCCGCACACCCACTATGCTTCACAGACGAAGTAATGGATCATCAAATCCCCGAGGGTTTCAAACCCGTAAACATCGAATCATATGATGGCACAACAGATCCTGCGGTATGGATCGAGGATTATCTCCTTCATATCCACATGGCTCGCGGCGATGATCTCCAAGCCATCAAATACCTCCCACTCAAGCTTAAAGGACCAGCTCAGCATTGGCTTAACAGCTTGCCCGCAGGATCAATCAGTTGTTGGGAGGACCTTGAAGCCGCATTCCTCGACAATTTCCAGGGCACTTATGTGCGACCACCAGACGCCGATGACCTAAGCCACGTAATTCAGCAGCCAGAGGAATCGGCCAGGCAATTCTGGACACGGTTCCTAACAAAAAAAATCAAATAGTCGACTGTCCGGACGCAGAGGCCCTAGCAGCCTTCAAGCACAATATCCGTGACGAGTGGCTTGCCCGGCACCTAGGACAGGAAAAGCCGAAATCTATGGCAGCACTCACGACACTCATGACCCGCTTTTGCGCGGGAGAAGACAGCTGGCTTGCTCGTAGCAACAATATGACCAAGAACCCTAGTAATTTGGATACCAGGGATAGTAGTGGCAGGTCGCGTCGCAACAAGCAGAAGCGCCGCATTAACGGTGACAATACTGAGGATACGACAGTTAATGCCGGATTCAGAGGCTCTAAATCCGGTCAGCGGAAAAAGCCATTCAAAAGGAATCCTTGGGGCCCGTCCAGTTTGGACCGAATACTCGACCGCTTGTGCCAAATACATGGCACCCCCGAAAAGCCGGCCAATCACACCAACTGGGATTGTTGGGTGTTCAAGCAGGCAGGCAAGTTAAATGCCTAAAATGACAAGGGGCTGCATAGCGATGACGACGAAGAGCCCCGGCCGCTGAACAACAGTGGACAGAAGGGTTTTCCCCCACAAGTGCGGATGATGAACATGATATACGCAACCCACGTCGCCAAAAGGGAGCGGAAGCGCGCGTTAAGGGACGTATACGCGGTAGAGCCAGTCGCCCCAAAGTTCAACCCATGGTCCTCCTGCCCGATCACCTTTGATCGAAGGGACCATCCCACTAGCATCCGTCATGGCGGATTCGCCGCATTGGTTCTAGGCCCAATTATTGACGGATTTCATCTCACTAGAGTCCTTATGGACGGCGGCAGCAGCCTAAACCTGCTTTACCAGGATACAGTGCGGAAAATGGGCATAGATCCCTCGAGGATTAAGCCCACCAAAACGACCTTCAAAGGCGTAATACCAGGTGTAGAGGCCAACTGTATAGGCTCAGTCACACTTGAAGTGGTCTTCGGATCTCCGGATAATTTCCGAAGCGAGGAGTTAATCTTCGACATAGTCCCATTCTGCAGTGGCTATCACGCACTGCTCGGGCGAACCGCATTTGCCAAGTTCAATGCGGTACCGCACTACGCATACCTTAAGCTCAAGATGCCAAGCCCTCGAGGAGTAATTACAGTCAATGGAAACACCAAACACTCCCTCCGAACGGAGGAGCATACGGTGGCCCTTGCAGCGGAAGTACAAAGCAGCCTCTCCATGCAGTTCTCCAGTCCGGCCATTAAATGTCCGGACACCGTCAAGCGCGCCCGGTGTAACCTACAACAAGACCGCCTGGCACGTTCCAAGTAGGCGTAGCAATGAGGCCCCAACCCCAGCCCTCGCAAAAATGCGACACCAGTGCTTCGCGCACATAACTACGCTCTAGAAATACCATGGGTACAGGGGGAGGGGAACCATCACGGCACGCCCGAAACACGGCTTAAACCGCACCAGGGGCTGCCAATTTTTTAATTTTCTCTTACTTTCAGGACTCCATTCTTCAGAAGGCTTGTTCGGCAGTTCAATTGCCGCACAAACGACGCAAGAACCAGGGAAGCAGACAAGCCATGCCGCATTACGGAACTCTCAGGTGGTCTCTATCATGAGCAGTATACCTGTTTCGCATACCATTCCGCGGCCTGCCCCTGGAACGGACATGTTAAATAGTCCAACCTTTTGCTTACCGCATTATTTGTATCGTTCTGGTTTGATCGCAGCCCTTTTTAATAAACAATGCATAGCTTTTGTCTATTTTTGCATTACTCTTTTTCTATAAATATATGTTCCTTAACAACATGTTGCACCCGTACACTTTGGTACGGCCAAAATACACCAGGGGCTTTAGTACCCCTCAATATGGTGTGAGAAGTCTGAACACTTTAACAAGTGCGGCACCCCGAACTTATAGCATTATATGCATCGGCTCCGAATCATGTCTTGGGTCAATAGTTGGGTTTGCCCGTCTCCTATGTTTTGGTGCCTTACGTTCCGCTATATCGGCTAAGGTAGCACTAGGAGAACCACTGCGATTGTGCCCCAGTTGAGCTGGGTCGAGCACCTTAGTGGAGAAAGCTAAAACTGACTGCCATGATGAAGCGAGAACTGGTCGCTGTTCGAGAGGTTTTTCGAGTCCCTAAAGACTTATGTTGCTTAGAGCGAGGAGTCGGCTCTGTCCGGCCAAGGCGTGGATAGCGCCCCGAACTCGGTCTTCCGAATACCAGGGGCTTCGCCGAAATTTAAAATTATAGAATTATATGGCTAAGTGAGAGTGTTCACGCATTATAGTCCGATTGCCTTGTTCGTTGGGCTGAGCGCCTCCCTCAAAGGACCCAAACATGGGGAAAAGAGCGCTCAGGTTTATCCTCGAACACCCCAGCACTAGCGGCATGGGGGCAGAAGCCGACGACTCACCATCTCTCAGAATTGATGAACAGCCGCACAGAAGGTAATATTTTAAATTCCAACAGCATTGTTTAGCGCATATGAACAAGTTTTCAGCGCACGGGACAAAACGAGCGAGTTTTACTCAAAAATTACATCCCTGAAACATTCATCCGCTACAAGGCAGGCACCCTTCAGAACATCCTTATAATAATTCTCGGGCTTGCGATGCTCTTTCCCCGGCGGTGGCCCATCCTTCACAAGCTTCTCAGCATCCAGCTTGCCCCAGTGCACCTTACCACGGGCAAGGGCGCTACGGGCACCTTCAATGCAGACGGAGCGCTTGATGACTTCGAGCCTTGGACAGGCCCCCACCAGCCGCCGCACCAGCCCGAAATAGCTCCCAGGCAGAGCCTCTCCAGGCCACAGCCGAACTATGAGGCCCTTCATGGCCTGTTCGGCCGCCTTGTGGAGCTCGACCAGTTGCTTCATCTGGTCGCTCAGGGGCACGGGGTGTCCGGCCTCAGAATACTGAGACCAGAACACCTTCTCTGTCGAGCTGCCCTCCTCGGCTCGATAGAATGCGGCGGCATCAGACACACTCCGGGGAAGATCTGCGAACGCTCCTGGAGAGCTCCGGATTCGGGTAAGTAACAAGTAACTCATGTTTATGTGTTTGCTTTGCATAAAGAATGCCTTACCCGCCGCTATATTCTTCACCTCATCCAACTCCTGAAGGGTCTTCTGGGATTCGGCCTTGGTAGACTTGGCATTTTTAATAGCCGCCGTGAGCTCGGACGCTCGCGTCTTTGAGTCAAGCTCCAAACTCTCATGTTTTTTCATGAGAACCTGGAGCTCTTGTTGTACCTTGCCAACCTGGGCCTCGTACTTCTCCCGCTCGGTGCGCTCCATGGTTGCCCTCTTCTCGGCCTCGACCAGTGCTTGCTTAAGGGTTGCCACCTCAGACGTGGCCCCTACAATAGCCACGATAATCCTGTCATTTTTTGCAATTACACCTTTTTATATATATTTAACAAGGTATTTCTTACCTTCGTTGTCCTCGAGCTGTTTCTTGGCACGCCCAAGCTCTTGCTCGGACCGCTCAAGGTTCTGCTTTAGCGTGTCCACTTCCGCAGTCAGTGCGGCGGACGCAAGCAGAGAAGCCTGCATACGCATATTGACTCCTTTTTGTTAGACTCCTACGAATTTTATTTGATCCGCTATTCGGCTTTTCTTTCCGAATGCCAAACAGAGCATCAGGGTCTACTGTCTATGCGGTAATATTATTTACACATTCTTTACTTACCTCAAAGCCTGTTAAAAGGCTAGTACAAGCTTCGGTCAGTCCGCTCTTGGTGGACTGAACCTTCCGGACCACCGCACTCATAATGGTGCGGTGCTCCTCGTCGATGGAGGCGCCTTGGAGCGCCTCCAACAGATTGTCCGGCGCCTCCGGTTGGACAGGGGTCACCGGCACAGTGGGCTTGCTCCTCTTGGAAGGAGGTCCCCCACCGGACTATGGAACCTTTGAAGGTTCCAGAGCGGTGTCCGGCCAAGAGCCGGACTTGGAGCCCTGGGGGCTTTATCCCCTTTACTCCTAGAGTCCGGGAGGTCGCCTTGCGGCGCCTCCAGGACCTCCTCCTCCCGGCTTGGAACCTGTTGAGATAACACTCCGGCGTCGTCCGTAGGGCGGGGGGAGGAAGCCGTCAGAAGCGGATTCACATCCGACGAGTCCAGTGAACCGCTCGACGATGCGTCGAGCCGGTCTTTGGGTGGGCTGCATAATCATATTCGACATAAGGGAAAGCTGTGCAATAAAGGAATACTATGAATTACTCTGGTATCCGGATACTTACGATTTCGCCATGGGCTTGTCCCTGAGCGGCCACTCTTCTCTGCCGTCGTCGGCGTCGGTGGAGTAGTCCGGAGGAAGGGTTTTCCCCTTCTTGGATTCTTCGGCCTCCCCAGAGAGGGCGGCCTTTCTCTTCTTCTCTCCCTCCGTTGGAGGAGGAGAGGTCTCTTCTTCCTCCTCCTCGTCTTCACGGGAGGAATGCGCCTTGGAGCCGTCGAACGATGAACTCGACACCTCCTAGCGCCGGGTACTTTTTCGAGTCCCCGTGGCCTTCTTCGTGGCCTTCTTCTCCGTCACCACATAGGGTGCCGGAACCAGCAGCTTCGCTAAGCGGGCATCGGCTGGGTCTTCGGGCAAAGGAGCCGGACAGACGATCTGTCCGGACTTCGCCTGCCAATCCTGTCAAAGGTAAGGATCTTAGATCCCTCATAGAGTTAAACTATGAAAAACTAGTACCCTGTAAAAGATACAAAAAACTTACCGCGCTAGCGTGACGCTGCACGCTGAATCCGCGATCCTCGGTAGCGGATGCGAGAGCCTCGGCGCCCTTGAAAAGCACCTTCCAGGCATCTTCGTACATCGTGTCGAAGAGCCTGCTCAGAGTTCGGTGCTGCGCCGGGTTGAACTCCCACGGATTGAAGGCCCGTTGTTGACACGGGAGGATCCGGCGGATGAGCATAACCTGGACTACATTGATAAGCTTGAGCTGCCTGTCCACCAGGGTTTGGATGCATGTTTGCAGTCCAATCACCTCTCCTTTGCTGCCCCATGACAGGCCCGTCTCTTTCCAGGACGTGAGCCGCGTTGGGGGTCCGGACCGGAACTCGGGGGCTGCGACCCACTCAGGGTCGCACGGCTCGATGATGTAAAACCACCCCGATTGCCACCCCTTCAGGGTCTCCACAAAGGAGCCCTCGAGCCATAAGACGTTGGGCATCTTGCCCACCATGGCGCCTCCGCACTCCGCCTGGTTGCTGCGCACCACCATCGGCTTGACATTGAAAGTCTTGATCCATAGGCCGAAATGGGGGCGGATGCAAAGGAAAGCCTCGCACACGACGATAAACGCCGAGATGTTGAGGATGAAGTTCGGGGCCAGATCATGGAAATCCAGGCCGTAGTAGAACATGAGTCCCCAGACGAATGGGTGGATCGGAAAGCCTAGTCCACGGAGGAAGTGAGGAAGGAACACTACCCTCTCATGGGGCCTTGGGGTGGGGAGGAGCTGCCCCTTTTCGGGAAGTCGGTACGCAATGTCGTTAGACAGGTATCCGGCCTTCCTCAGTTTTTTGATGTGTCCCTCCGTAACGGAGGAGACCATCCACTTGCCTCCCGCTCCGGACATGGCTGGAGAAGGTTGAGGTGGGGAGTGCGGACTTGGGCGCTGGAGCTCGAGTGCGCGAGAATGGATAGGCAAAGGAGGAAGAAGGCATAGGTGAAAAGGTGGATCCTTATCCCCTTATATGGGTGGACGCAACTATGTGTCCCCACCAGCCTGGTAAAACTCGCTTATCTCCAAGTGCCGTAATCAATGGCGCGGTTGGGTTACCCACGCCCGTATTGATGAGAATCCCGGAATAAGGGGACACGATCTCTGCTTTAACAAGACATGCCAAGGAAACCGCCTCGCATGACGTGCTGAGGTGGGATAATAAAACGATTCAGAAAAAGGCTTGGCCGTGGTGTGTCACACTATGGAATACGTCAGCAGATTAGATTTGTGTAAATATTATTCTCTCTATGGCAATATGTGGAAACTTATTTTGCAGGGACGGACACTACCGTTGTGTTCAAAATCTTCTATGAAGTACTTGGAGGAGGAACCCTCCTTGCAATGCCGAAGACAATCTGTGCGTCGGATTCATCGTCATTGAAGCCTGATTCAGCGGCTACTGAGGGAGTCCTGGATTAGGGGGTGTTCGAATAGCCGGACTATACCTTCAGCCGGACTCCTGGACTATGAAGATACAAGATTGAAGACTTCGTCCCGTGTCCGGAAGGGACTTTCCTTGGCGTGGAAGGCAAGCTTGGCGATACGAATATGCAGATATCCTACCATTGTAACCGACTTTGTGTACCCCTAACCCTCTCCGGTGTCTATATAAACCGGAGGGTTTTAGTCCGTAGGACAACATACACAACAACAATCATACCATAGGCTAGCTTCTAGGGTTTAGCCTCTCCGATCTCGTGGTAGATCTACTCTTGTACTACCCATATCATCAATATTAATCAAGCAGGACGTAGGGTTTTACCTCCATCAAGAGGGCCCAAACCTGGGTAAAACTTCGTGTCCCTTGCCTCCTGTTACCATCCAGCCTAGACGCACAGTTCGGGACCCCCTACCTGAGATCCGCCGGTTTTGACACCGACAGAAAGGGTGATCCAGTAAAGCAGCGTAAGTATTTCCCTCAGTTTTTGAGAATCAAGGTATCAATCCAGTAGGAGACTGATACATCTCCATTGTATCTACTTTTCTAAACACTTTTGCCCTTGTTTTGGACTCTAACTTGCATGATTTGAATGGAACTAACCTGGACTGACATTGTTTTCAGCAGAATTACCATGGTGCTATTTATGTGCAGAAACAAAAGTTCTCGGAATGACCTGAAACTTCACGGAACGTCTTTTTGGAAATAATAAAATATCCTTGCAAAATATGAATACCAGGGGACCACACCCTAGCCACGAGGGTGGGGGCGTGCCTGCCCCCCTGGGCGCACCCCCCTACCTCGTGGGCCCCTGGAGCTCCTCCGACCTCAACTCCAACTCTATATATTTGCTTTCGGGGAGAAAAAAATAAGTGAGAGGGATTCATCGCATTTTACGATACAGAGCCTCCGCCAAGCCCTAAAACCTCTCGTGAGGGCTGATTTGGAGTCCGTTCGGGGCTCCGTTGAGGGGAATCTGTCGCCATCGTCATCATCAACCATCCTCCATCACGAATTTCATGATGCTCACCGTCGTGCGTGAGTAATTCCATTGTAGGCTTGCTGGACGGTGACGGGTTGGATGAGATTTATCATGTAACCGAGTTAGTTTTGTTAGGGTTTGATCCCTAGTATCCACTATGTTCTGAGATTGATGTTGCTATGACTTTGCTATGCTTAATTATTGTCACTAGGGCCCGAGTGCCATGATTTCAGATCTGAACCTATTATGTATTCATGAATATATGTGAGTTCTTGATCCTGTCTTGCAAGTCTATAGTCACCTACTATGTGTTATGATCCGACAACCCCGGAGTGACAATAATCGGGACCACTCCTGGTGATGACCATAGTTTGAGGAGTTCATGTATTCACCATGTGTTAATGCTTTGGTCCAGTACTCTATTAAAAGGAGGCCTTAATATCCCTTAGTTTCCGCTAGGACACCGCTGCCACGGGAGGGTAGGACAAAAGATGTCATGCAAGTTCTTTTCCATAAGCACGTATGACTATATTTAGAATACATGCCTACATTACATTGATGAATTGGAGCTAGTTCTGTGTCACCCTAGGTTATGAATGTTACATGATGAACCGCATCCGGCATAATTCTCTATCACCGATCCATTGCCTATGAGCTTTCCATATATTGTTCTCCGCTTATTTACTTTTCCGTTGCTATTGTTACAATCACTACAAAATACCAAAAACATTACTTTTTCTATCATTATCTTTTGCTACCGTTACCACTACTATCAAATTTCCTTGCTACTAAACACTTTGCTGCAGATATTAAGTTTCCAGGTGTGGTTGAATTGACAACTCAGCTGCTTATACTTGAGAATATTCTTTGGCTCCCCTTGTGTCGAATCAATAAATTTGGGTTGAATACTCTACCCTTGAAAACTATTGTGATCCCCTATACTTGTGGGTTATCAGAGACCACGTGTGAGTCACCTCGTACCTACACAAACAAATAAGAACCTCACAACCAACGCGATAAAGGGGTTGTCAATCCTTTCACGGCCACTTTGCAAGAGTGCGATCTGATAGAGATGATAATAATAAGATAAATATTTTTGGTATTTTTATGATATAGATTGAAAGAAAGATTTCAAAATAAAATAGATTGGAAACTTGTATGATGGTGAATAGACCCGCGGGCCATACATTTCACTAGTGGCTTGTCTCAAGATAGCATAAGTATTACAGTGGGTGAACAAATTACTGTCGAGCAATTGATAGAAAAGCGAATAATTATGAGAATATCTAGGCATGATCATGTATATAGGCATCACGTCCGAGACAAGTAGACCGAAACGATTCTACATCTACTACTATTACTCCACACATCGACCGCTATCCAGCATGCATCTAGAGTATTAAGTTCATAAGAACAGAGTAACGCCTTAAGCAAGATGACATGATGTAGAGGGATAAACTCATGCAATATGGTATAAATCCCATCTTTTTATCCTCGATTGCAACAATACAATATGTGTTGTTTCCCTTTCTGTCACTGGGATTGAGCACCGTAAGATTGAACCCAAAGCTAAGCACTTCTCCCATTGCAAGAAAGATCAATCTAGTAGGCCAAACCAAACTGATAATTCTAAGAGACTTGCAAAGATAAACCAATCATACATAAAAGAATTCAGAGAAGATTCAAATATTTTTCATAGATAAACTTGATCATAAACCCACAATTCATCGGATCTCGACAAACACACCGCAAAAGAAGATTACATCGAATAGATCTCCAAGAGAATCGAGGAGAACTTTGTATTGAGATCCAAAAAGAGAGAAGAAGCCATCTAGCTACTAGCTATGGACCCGAAGGTCTGAAGTAAACTATTCACACATCATTGGTGGGGCCATGGAGTTGATGTAGAGGCTCTTCGTGATCGATGCCCCCTCCGGCGGCACTCCGGAAAAGGCCCCAAGATGGAATCTCTTGGGTACAGAAGGTTGCGGCGGTGGAAATAGGG
The DNA here is from genome assembly GCF_002162155.2 of Triticum dicoccoides. Lineage (NCBI taxonomy): Eukaryota > Viridiplantae > Streptophyta > Magnoliopsida > Poales > Poaceae > Triticum > Triticum dicoccoides. The sequence continues at coordinate 436,378,624 of NC_041382.1, forward strand.
TTTCATGGTGCCCCTGGATGTTCTCGAGGTATATGGATATATATAGGAGGAAGAAGTAGGTTGGTGGAGCAACGAGGGGCCCACGAGGGTGGAGGATGCGCCCAGGTGGGTAGGCGCGCCCCCTGCCTCGTGGCCTCCTTGATTGTTTCTTGACGTCCACTCGAAGTCCCCTGGATCATGTTTGTTCCAAAAATAATGCTCTCTAAGGTTTCATTCCGTTTGGACTCCGTTTGATATTCCTTTTCGGTGAAACACTGAAATAGGCAAAAACAACAAATTGGGCTGGGCCTCCGGTTAATAGGTTAGTCCCAAAAATAATATAAAAGTGTAAAATAAAGCCCGTTAACATCCAAAACAGATAATATAATAGCATGGAACAATCAAAAATTATAGATACATTGGAGACGTATCAAGCATCCCCAAGCTTAATTCCTGGTTGTCCTCGAGTAGGTAAATGATAAAAACAAATTTTTTGATGTGGAATGCTTCCTAACATATTTCTCAATGTAATTTTTCTTTATTATGCCATGAATGTTCAGATCTGAAAGATTCAAGATAAAAGTTTAATATTGACATAGAAATAATAATACCTCAAGCATACTAACTAAGCAATCATGTCTTCTCAAAATAACATGGCTAAAGAAAGTTATCCCTACAAAACCATATAGTCTGGCTATGCTCTAACTTCATCACACAAAATATTAAATCATGCACAACTCCGATGACAAGCCAAGCATTTGTTTCATCCTTTTGGTGTTCTCAAACTTTTTCGATCTTCACACAATATATGAGAGTGAGCCATGGATATAGCACTATAGGTGGAATAGATTGGTGGTTGTAGAGAAGACAAAAAGGAGAAGATAGTCTCACATCAACTAGGCGTATTAATGGGTTAGGGAGATGCCCATAAATAGATATCGATGTGAGTGAGTAGGGATTGCCATGCAACAGATGCACTAGAGCTATAAGTGTATGAAAGCTCAACAAAAGAAACTAAGTGGGTGTGCATCCAACTTGCTTGCTCATGAAGACCTAGGGCAATTTGAGGAAGCCCATCATTGGAATATACAAGCCAAGTTCTGTAATGTAAAATTCCCACTAGTTTACGAAAGTGACAACATAGGAGACTCTCTATCATGAAGATCATGGTGCTACTTTGAAGCACAAGTGTGGAAAAAGGATAGTAACATTGTCCCTTCTCTCTTTTTCTCTCATTTTTTTAATTTGGGCCTTCTTTTTTTGGCCTCTTTTTTTTCGTCTAGAGTCTCATCCCGACTTGTGGGGGAATCATAGTCTCCATCATCCTTTCCTCACATAGGACAAGGCTCTAACGATGATCATCACACTTATTTTTACTTACAACTCAAGAATTACAACTCAATACTTAGAACAAAATATGAATCTATGTGAATGCCTTCGGCGGTGTACCGGGATATGCAATGAATCAAGAGTGACATGTATGAAAATATTATGAACGGTGACTTTGCCATAAATATGATGTCAACTACATGATCATGCATGGAAATATGACAATGATGAAGCGTGTCATAACAAATGGAAAGTTGCATGGCAATATATCTCGGAATGGCTATGGAAATGCCATAATAGGTAGGTATGGTGGCTGTTTTGAGGAAGGTATATGGTCGGTTTATGGTACCGGCGAAAGTTGCGCGGTACTAGAGAGGCTAGCAAATGTGGAAGGGTGATGGTGCGTATAATCCATGGACTCAACATTAGTCATAAGGAACTCACATACTTATTGCAAAAATCTATTAGTTATTGAAACAAAGTACTACGCGCATGCTCCTAGGGGGATAGATTGGTAGGAAAAGACCATCTCTCGTCCCCGACTGCCACTCAGAAGGAAGGCAATCAATAAATAAATCATGCTCCGACTTCATCACATAACGGTTCACCATACGTGCATGCTACGGGAATCACAAACTTCAACACAAGTATTTCTAAAATTCACAACTATTCAACTAGCATGACTCTAATATCACCATCTCCATATCTCAAAACAATTATCAAGTATCAAACTTCGCATAGTATTCAATGCACTTATATGAATTTTTTTATTATGCCTAAAAGAAAATTGCCATGTTGTTCTAAAGGACTCCCAAAATAATATAAGTGTAGCATGAGAGATTAATTATTTCTATAAAATAAAACCACCACCATGCTCTAAAAGATTTTAGTGAAGCACTAGAGCAAAAACTATATAGCTCAAAAGATATAAGTGAAGCACATAGAGTATTCTAATAAATTCCGATTCATGCGTGTCTCTCTCAAAAGGTGTGTACAGCAAGGATGATTGTGGTCAACTAAAAAGCAAAGACTCAAATCATACAAGACTCTCCAAGCAAAACACATATTATGTGGTGAATAAAAATATAGCTCCAAGTAAAGTTACCGATGAACGAAGACGAAAGAGGGGATGCCTTCCGGGGCATCCCCAAGCTTAGGCTTTTTGGTGTCCTTGGATTTTACCTTGGGGTGCCTTGGGAATCCCCAATCTTAGGTTCTTACCACTCCTTGTTCCATAATCCATCAAATCGTTACCCAAAACTTGAAAACTTCACAACACAAAACTTAACAAAAAATCTCGTGAGCTTCGTTAGCGAGAGAAAACAAAACACCACTTCAAGGTACTGTAATGAACTCGTTATTTATTTATATTGGTGTTAAACCTACTGTATTCCAACTTCTCTATGGTTTATAAACTCTTTTACTAGCCATACATTCATCAAAATAAGCAAACAACACACGAAAAACAGAATCTGTCAAAAACAGAACAGTCTGTAGTAATCTATAGCTAACACAAACTTCTGGCACCCCAAAATTTCTAAATAAATTTCTGGACGTGAGGAATTTATATATTAATTATCTGCAAAAAGAATTAACTAAATATCGCTCTCCAATAAAAAATTGCAGCAGTTCTCGTGAGCGCTGAAGTTTCTGTTTTTTACAGCAAGATCATAAAGACTTTCCCCAAGTCTTCCCAACGGTTCTACTTGGCACAGACACTAATTAAACATGAAAAAAACTAACAAAACAGAGGCTAGATAATTTTTTTATTACTAAATAGGAGCAAAAAGCAAGGAATAAAAATAAATTTGGGTTGCCTCCCAACAAGGGCTGTCGTTTAACGCCCCTAGCTAGGCATCAAAGCAAGGATAGATCTAGGTATTGCCATCTTTGGTAGGCAATCCATAAGTGGCTCTCATAATAGATTCATATGGTAATTTAATTTTCTTTCTAGGGAAGTGTTCCATGCCTTTCCTTAACAGAAATTGGAATCTAATATTCCCTTCCTTCATATCATTAATTGCACCAATCGTTCTAAGGAAAGGTCTACAAAGAATAATAGGACATGAATGATTGCAATCTATATCAAGAACAATGAAATCTATGGGCACATAATTCCTATTTGCAACAATAAGAACATCATTAATCTTTCCCATAGGTTTCTTAATAGTGGAATCTGCAAGGTGCAAGTTTAAAGAACAATCATCAAATTCACGGAAACCTAGCAAATCACACAAAGTTTTTGGGATCGTGGAAACACTAGCACCTAAATCACACAAAGCATAGCATTCATGATCTTTAATTTTAATTTTAATAGTAGGTTCCCACTCATCATAAAGTTTTCTAGGGATAGAAACTTCCAGCTCAAGTTTTTCTTCATAAGATTGCATCAAAGCATCAACGATATGTTTAGTAAAAGATTTATTTTGACTATAAGCATGAGGTGAATTTAGAACGGATTGCAAGAAGGAAATACAATCTATCAAAGAGCAATTATCATAATTAAATTCCTTGAAATCCAATATAGGGTTCGTTGCTATCTAAAGTTTTGACCTCTTCAATCCCACTTTTACCAATTTTTGCATCAAGATCTAAAAACTCCGAATTTTTGGGACGCATTTTAACTAAAGTTGACTCATCTCCAGTCCCATAATTATCAAGATTCATATTGCAAAACAAAGATTTAATGGGGGACACATCAATCACTTTTAGATCTTCATCCTTATTATCATGAAAACTAGAAGAACACGCTTTCACAAAGCAATCTCTTTTTGCATGCATTCTAGCGGTTCTTTCTTTGCACTCATCAATGGAAATTCTCATGGCTTTTAGAGACTCATGGATATCATGCTTAGGTGGAATATATCTAAGTTTCAAATAATCAACATCAAGAGAAATTCTATCCACGTTCCTAGCCAACTCATCAATCTTAAGCAATTTTTGTTCAATCAAAGCATTGAAACTCTTTTGCAAAGTAATAAATTCTTTAATACTAGATTCAAAATCAGAGGGCATATTATTATAATTTCCATAAGAATTTTTGTAGGAATTACCACAATTATTAGAGGAATTACTAGGAAACGGCCTAGAATTAAAATTACCTCTATACGTGTTGTTACCAAAATTGTTCCTACCAACAAAATTCACATCCATAGATTCATTATTATTCTCAATCAAATTAGACAAAGGCATATCATTAGGATCAGTAGGAGCACTCTTATTAGCAAACAATTTTATAAGTTCATCCATCTTTCCACTCAAAACATTAATCTCTTCGATTGCATGCACTTTTTTACTAGTAGATCTTTCCGTGTGCCATTGAGAATAATTAACCATAATATTATCTAGGAGTTTGGTAGCTTCTCCTAAAGTGATTTCCATAAAAGTGCCTCCCATAGACGAATCTAAAAGATTTCTAGAAGCAAAATTCAATCCATGTGTAGGGCAATTACGTATCATTAATTTCATCCTCTCCCAAGATTGTGCAACATGCTCATGATCAAGTTGCTTAAAATTCATAATATCGTTTCTAAGAGAGATGATCTTACTGGGATGAAAATACTTAGAGATAAAAACATCTTTGCACTTATTCCATGAATCAATACTATTTTTAGGCAAAGATGAAAACCAAGCTTTAGCACGATCTCTAAGTGAAAACGGAAGTAGCTTAAGTTTAACAATATCATTATCCACATCTTTATTCTTTTGCATATCACACAAATCAACAAAGTTGTTTAGATGGGTAGCGGCATCTTCACTAGGAAGGACAGAAAATGGATCTTTGATGACAAGATTCAACTAAGTAGTATTAATTTCACAGGATTGAACATCGGTAAGAGGAGCAATCAGAGTGCAAATAAAATCATTATTGTTGGTATTGGCAAAGTCACACAATTTAGTATTCTCTTGAGCCATCATGACAAACAAGCAATCCAACACACAAGCAAACAAGCGAAGAAAAAGTGAACAGAAAGAGAGGGCAAAAGGAAAAGAGGGCGAATAAAATGGCAAGGGTGAAGTGGGGGGGGGGAGGAAAACGAGAGGCAAATGGCAAATAATGTAATGCGAAGGATAAGAGTTGTGATGGGTACTTGGTATGTCATGACTTGGTGTAGATCTCCCCGGCAACGGCGCCATAAATCCTTCTTGCTACCTCTTGAGCACTGCGTTGGTTTTCCCTTGAAGAGGAAAGGGTGATGTAGTAAATCAGCATAAGTATTTCCCTTAGTTTTTGAGAACCAAGGTATCAATCCAGTAGGAGACCACACGCGAGTCACCTCGTACCTACACAAACAAATAAGAACCTGGCAACCAACGCGATAAAGGGGTTGTCAATCCCTTCATGGCCACTTGCAAGAGTGAGATCTGATTGAGATGATAATAATAAGATAAATATTTTTGGTATTTTTATGATATAGATTGAAAGTAAAGATTGCAAAATAAAATAGATTGGAAAATTGAAAGATGGTGAATAGACCTGGGGGCCATAAGTTTCACCAGTGGCTTCTCTCAAGATAGCATAAGTATTACGGTGGGTGAACAAATTACTGTCGAGCAATTGATAGAAAATCGAATAATTATGAGAATATCTAGGCATGATCACATATATAGGCATCACGTCCGAGACAAGTAGACCGAAACGATTCTGCATCTACTACTATTACTCCACACATCGACCGCTATCCAGCATCCATCTAGAGTATTAAGTCATAAGAACAGAGTAACACCTTAAGCAAGATGACATGATGTAGAGGGATAAACTCGTGCAATATGATATAAACCCCATCTTTTTATCCTCGATGGCAACAATACAAAACGTGTCGTTTCCCTTTCTGTCGCTGGGATCGAGCACCGCAAGATTGAACCCAAAGCTAAGCACTTCTCCCATTGCAAGAAAGATCAATCTAGTAGGCCAAACCAAACTGATAATTCGAAGAGACTTGCAAAGATAAACCAATCATACATAAAAAGAATTGAGAGAAGATTCAAATATTGTTCATAGATAAACTTGATCATAAACCCACAATTCATCGGATCTCGACAAACACACCGCAAAAGAAGATTACATCGAATAGATCTTCAAGAGAATCGAGGAGAACTTTGTATTGAGATCCAAAGAGAGAGAAGAAGCCATCTAGCTACTAGCTATGGACCCGAAGGTTTGAAGTAAACTACTCACACATCATCGGAGGGGCCATGGAGTTGATGTAGAGGCCCTCTGTGATCGATGCCCCCTCCGGCAGAGCTCCAGAAAAGGCCCCAAGATGGGATCTCTTGGGTACAGAAGGTTGCGGCGGTGGAAATTGGGTTTCGTGGTGCCCCTGGATGTTCTCGGGGTATATGGATATATATATAGGTGGAAGAAGTAGGTCGGTGGAGCAACGAGGGGCCCACGAGGGTGGAGGGCGCGCCCAGGGGGGTAGGCGCGCCCCTTGCCTCGTGGCCTCCTCGATTGTTTCTTGACGTCCACTCCAAGTCCCCTGGATCGTGTTTGTTCCAAACATAACGGTCCCGAAGATTTCAATCCGTTTGGACTCCGTTTGATATTCCTTTTCGGCGAAACACTGAAATAGGCCAAAAAAACAATTTGGGCTGGGCTTCCAGTTAATTGGTTAGTCCCAAAAATAATATGAAAGTGTAAAATAAAGCCTATTAACATCCAAAACAGATCATATAATAGCATGGAACAATAAAAAATTATAGTTACGTTGGAGACGTATCAGGGTTAGACTTAAATGTGCTTGCCATGTGCTTCATGATGCTCTCTTTATGTTTCAATTCTTATCTTTTATGCGAGCATCATTGAAATCATCATGCCTAGCCAAAATGCATTGAAGAAAAGCGCTTGTTGGGAGACAACCTGTCGGGGAAACTGATCCACGAACACCTATGGGGCCGGCGGACCGGGCCCCTTTCGGTTTGGCGGGGGGCGGAGGTCGCACGAAGAGCAGATCAAGGCGAGGCACACGAGCAGTTTACCCAGCTTCGGAGCTCTCCGGAGAGATAACACTCCTACTGTTGCTTGTCTGGTTGTATTATCTGGTGTTCTTGCTCTCGAGCGAGAGAGTGTGATGTTTTCTGGGCTACGAATGAATCGAAGCAAACTGTCCGAACCTCTAAAACCCCGAACCTCCTCTACGTTGCGCATGGGCCTCCTTTTATACGCTAAAGGGGTCGCCGACAGGTGGCAACGCAGAGGAGGGTAAAAACATAAAAAGCGAGGTAGTTGATACAGTTGCTTGTACAGTGCACCCTACCTAACCCTGACGGCAGGGGACAAGGGCATTAAATGCCCGTCTGAGTCGCCCGAACAGTGCAGAAAAGGACCGTTAGGGGCGCCACCGTTCGCCACGATGGCGATCTTGTCAGCTTCGCATGCCACTGCGCACCGCTGGCTGCACAGCTTCCCGCCACGCGCGCCCGGAGAGGCCCCCAGAGCTACACGTTGGTGGATGCGCTGGAGCGTGGGCGCAGAGTGGCCGCCTGCCGCGGCAAGCGCCTTGCCGCTGTTGTTATCTTGCCGGGTCCAGAAGCTCGTCGCTTACCGGGCCTCGGGGTACCTTATTTAGTCTTCCCGGCAAGCTCCTCTTGCCGGGGCCTTGTTGCCTTGCTGGAGCGCGTGGCGCATCGCGGCAAGTTCCTTGGAGCGCCTTGGTTGGCCTTCCCGGCAAGCTCCTCTTGCCGGGGTCTTGTCTCCTTAGCTTAAATACTTTGTTCTTGGATGGCTCCAAGGGAACCTTGAGGGATCTTGGCGTTCGCCCGGCAAGCCTTTGCCGCGGGGTGCTGCAACTGCCCGTGCACAAGTTCGGGGTACTAGGGTACCCCTATTCTAGTACACCGACACAACCCAATACTTTTACCTACTTTTTTTGTGTGTTCACATGATTAGGCTACTATAGTAATCATGTTTTATTGCTTTTGTTTCAATAAAGTTCCAAGTAAGACCTTTGGGATGGCTTACGGTGATAGTTGATTTGATCTTGCTAAAAAACAGAAAATTTTGTGCTCGGGAAAACAATTCTCATTTTAAACATAAGCGTGATAAAATGCTGACTATTTTTGCAGAAGATTAATAGACAAATTTCCTAGGTTTTGCTATTTTTCAGAATTTTTGGAGTAGCAGAAGTATGGTTGGAGTACATGTTACTACAGACTGTTCTGTTTTTAACAGATTCTGTTTTCAATGCATAGTTTGCTTGTTTTCTAGTTTCCATGGCTTATATTGCTCATTATAAATGTTGGAATGATATGCTACAGTAGGAATTGTGTGAGAAAAATTATGAATCTTGTCTTTGACAGTACCAAAAGTGAAATGGTTTGCTCTTTATCATACTAACCTATTTCACAAAGTTCCATTAAGTTTTGTGTGATTGAAGTTTTCAAGTTTTGGGCGAGATGTCGATATGAGGAGATTAAGGAGTGACAAGACCCTAAGCTTGGGGATGCCCATGGTACCGTAATATTCAAGGAACATCCAAGCAACTAAGCTTGGGGATGCCCCGGAAGGCATCCCCTCTTTCGTCTCCAAAATTATCAGTAAACCTCACTTGGAGCTATGTTTTCATTCATCACATGATATGTGTTTTGCTTGGAGCATCATTTTATTTTGTTAGGATTTGCTTTATGTTATTTAGAATAATGTTTTTCCATCTTTTATTTCAATAAAAGTGGCAATGATAGCCTTTGCCATGCTTATTTTGCAAGCCTACATGTTGCAGTTTGAAAACAGAAAGTTTATCGATGTTGCAAAAATTCCCTAGAAAAAACAGAATTTGATAAATTGTTGAAACTTTTTGCAAAATAAGACCTGATAAATTTTCTACAGCATGGAAAATTTCCATAACTTTTGGAGTTCGGGAAGTATTGATACTCTTGCATTCTTTACATAATGTACTGTTTTGGCAGATTGTTGTTATGTTTGCATATGTTTGCTTGTTTAATTATTCTATTTGAGGAAAGGTGTATTAAATATGCAGAGGCATTTAGTGTGCAATGTTCAATACTAATTTTAGTGATTTGCTACAGTAGAAATTGATAAGGTTTTTGCATTGTTTTGTGTGGATGAAGCTTTTGAGATTTAGGAAAACCGTGATATGAGAAGAATTAAGGAGGCACAAAAGCTCAAGCTTGGGGATGCCCAAGGAATCCCAAGATAATATATCAAGAAGTCTCAAGCATCTAAGCGTGGGGATGCCCCGGTAGGCATCCCACCTTTCTTCTTCAACAATTGTCGGTTAGTATCGGTTGAGCCTAAGTTTTTGTTTCTTCACATGATGTGTGCTATTCTTGGAATGTCATTTGATTTTGTTTTACTCTTTGTTTTAATAAAATGCTTAGATATGAAAGTTTTTGAATAAGAAAGAGTCCTCAAATAGCTACCTATTTACTTAACTACCCGCTGGATCTTCACTTATATCTTTTTTGGAGTAGGTCGACATTTACTCTTATGCTTCACTTATACCCTATGAGTAAATCGTTGAATGAATTGAATATCATGAAGTTGAAATTATATCATGCCTAGTGGTAGCTTCACATTCGGTTTAGAAAGTGAATCTTTTGAGGCTTGACAATCACAATATTGGTCATACAAACAATTCACGAATAATTAGTATAAGGAAGAGAACTTTCACATGCAAATACACTATCATGGAAATCTTTTGTGATTGTGAGCACCCACCAAAATATTATATGCCAAAATTGTTGACATTGGACAAGGAAGACAACGTAATGGTTTATGTTCGTTCATATTCACATAGAAGTTATATTGTCATAGATCCTTTAACATGTGGTGCTTGCCCCCATCCTTGCTAGCCAAAAATTCCGCAGCAAGTAGAGATACTACTCGTGCATCCAAAAACCCTTAAACCCAAATCTTATCTTTAAGAGTCCACCATACCTACCTAAGTATTGAGCAAGACCCTTCAAGTAAGTTGTCATCGGTGCAATAAGGCAATAAAAATTGCTTCTAAAAGTGTGAGATCTTTTAGTGTAAGAGAAAATTGAGCATTTGTACGAACTTGTGACGTTGAAGAATAAAAGTGATAGACTGCATAACAAAGGTTGCCATCACAAGGGGCAATACAACATGACGTTCTTTTGCACTAAGGGGTTGAGCATACAAACAAGTAAGCGCATGCCAACTTCTGCTTCCCTCTATGAAGGGCCTATCTTTTGCTTTTATGTATTTAATTTTATGCAAAGAGTCAACGCTCTTCTATCTATTCCTCTTTATTTTTCCTTTTGGCAAGAATCATGTGGCGAGGAAAGATCGAGGCACATATACCCAGTTGGATATGGGTAGCATGAGTTATTATTGTTGACATCACCCTTGAGGTGAATACGTTGGGAGGCGAAATTATAAGCCCCTATCTTTCTGTGTGTCCGGTTGAAACGTTTTGCTCATGTGTATGTGGTGAGTGTTAGCAATCATAGAAGACTATATGATGGTTGAGTATGTGGAGCTCTTACTTAAACTCTGCTGAATAAGTTGAATTACAATTGCTTGGTGACTAAGAACATAGGTTGTTGCGTTTCAAGAGAATTCATCGTTTGAACCTTAACATGTGAATTGGTTGCTACTTTAACATGAGAAGTTTTATAACAAAGAGTTGTTGTTATGATGCTGGGAAAAGTGATTGAAATTATCATTGATCAAACTTATGCACTTTGCTAGCATTCACACTTCATAAATTATTTAGTTTATCATTTACCTACTCGAGGACGAGTAGGAATTAAGCTTGGGGATGCTGATATGTCTCCCACGTAGCTATAAATTATGAAGTATTCATGCCATCTTTACAACAATTTTATATGGTTTTGGTATGATTTGCATGGAACTAACCCGGACTAATGTTGTTTTCAGCAGAACTACCGTGGTGTTGTTTTTTGTGTAGAAATAAAAGTTCTCCAAATGAGCTAAAACTTTTTGACGATTTTTTTGGAACAACAAAGACCTCCGAAGCTTCGTGGGAGGGCCAGAAGAGCCATGAGGAGGGCACAACCCACCAGGGCGCGCCTAGTGGGCCATGCTCGCCCTGGTGGGTTGTGCTCACCTTGAGGCCCATCTTCGCGTGAAACTGACACCAAAAAATCATATAAATAGAGAAACCATCAGAAGTAACCCTAGATTAGAAGTTCCTCCTCCGCAAGGCTTTGTAGCCATGAGAAAACAATCTAGACCTCGTTCCAGCACCCTGCCGGAGGGGGGAATCATCACCGGTGGCCATCTTTATCATCTCGGCAGCGACCACAATGAAGAGGGAGTAGTCCACCCTCGGGGCTGAGGGTTTGTACCAGTAGCTATGTGTTTAATCTCTCTCTCTCCCTCTCTCTCTCTCTCGTGTTCTTGAGATGTCACGATCTTGATGTATCACGGGCTTTGTTAATATAGTCGGATCATATGGTGTTTTCCCCTCTCTATCTTGTTGTGACGAATTGAGTTTTCCCTTTGAGATTTTGTTTTATCGGATTAGGTACTTTTATGGATTTGGGAACACTTTATGTATGTCTTGCATATGAATACTCGTGGTGACAATGGGGTATCATATTGATTCACTTGATATATTTTTTGGCACTCAACTTGCGGATTCCCGAGGTGACATTGGGGTAATCTATGCATAGGAGTTTATGCACGTTCTTGTCTTTGTTTCTCCGGTATAAATCTTGGGGCACTCTTTGAGGTTCTTTGTGTTGGATTGAGTATTATTAAGTAGATGGTACCCCGCGCGTTGCTTCCAGAATTTTGTAGCAATGCGGACATACCGTGGGATAATTCAGAGTCGCTAACAGCGTAACAAATACAAAAAGACATATCAAAGTGATTACCCTATAGATAGGAACAACATATTATGGATTTGGTATGCCACAGTTGCAAGTAGAAACTAACCAAATAGTACTAATGAGAGTTTTTTCTTGATTACAAACAAATGTGGCCACATTACTGATAACCATTCTAAATTTAGGCAACATAATTACTACTTTTAGGTGGAAGTCATAGTGTAGTTTGTAAAAAGCTACATGCATGGTTAACGTTGTACCATGTGAGATCGTCTCATAAGGAAATTCTAAAAGAAATAAAAGAGAACACTTCGACCTGTATATGTGAGCTGCATATGAAACATTCAGGTAGGTCCATAACATCATGCTTCTATAATAAGAGAAAGAAATGTGAACAAAAAGTAGGTTGATGAGTATGAGCAGAAAATGTTTTTTTTCTATTTTGCTGATGTCAAAAGATATAACATGCATTACTTTTTACCCTCATAATGTAACTAAAAATAGATGTGTGAACTGATTTGACAGAATCTGTAGATATAAAATCACATGAATCAGAAACAAAGGCCCAGTGTACAATCTTGTATAGGCTAGCCCAGACTCAAGGGTCATGACCCTCTACTTCTTGCTCTGCATTCAGAAAAGGAATACTGGTCGGTTCATTCTCTCTCTTTGTACGACATTGAACAAATACATCCATTCTTTCATGTGCGTGGGTGTGCATACATGTTGCTCATTCTCGATATATCTTTGGCATCCAAATTTGATGAACAAACAGTGTTGCGCTAGACAGTTGCACATGCCAACGTGAATCTGCCCTCTAATCACTTGTACAAACATTCTAAACTCTGTCTAGCCAGGAGCCCAGGACAACAAACAAAGAACTAAGGGAAGAAGTTCCAGAGAGAGGAGTAGGAAGGAGAAGACATAGTCGCTGTGAGGAGGGCAGTTTCAATCCACCGCTGGGGTGGGATTGATGGTGGGCATTAGATCCAGCCCGATGGTGGGCACCTACCTCCTCTCGATCCTTCATTACATTAGTCCTTACCCTTCCTTTCTCGATCCGCCCCACCCAAAAGTATGAATAGCTGGCATGATCTCCATTCCCCGCCAATCAAGGAGTTAATCCACACCATGGATTGTAAATGACCTGCAGCCAAACCAAGATATAAAGGAGGGCGTCACCATCCGCAGAAACATTAGAGAAACGAAAAGAGACCATACACTTTGATTTTAGGTAGGAGGAGGGGCAATCCGAAGAGGAGTAGCGCTATGATGGGGCTTTTGCTTTTCAGGCAAACATTTATAGATCGAAGGGGAGAGGGGGAGCAGTGCCTGTTCGGCTGTGGTAACTGAATGAAGGAAGGAGCCTGTAGGGGAAGGGGATGGGACGGGCGGGAAGGAGAAGAGGTTGGGATTTTCTTTTTTGTTTGTGAATTGACACCATTGGCCTTCGGTGTTAATTTAAGTAGGGAAACTGAGTTAAATTCTTCTCTAGGCCATGCCCGTAGGGTGAAAAAGAGTGATTGGCTGATTTTGCAAACTGATTGATGATGTGGCATAGAGATGATGTGGATAGTGTGCATGTTGAGAGAATAGGTAGAAGTGGGGAGCAACTTCTTAAGAATGTTAGATCTGAAATTATTTGGTGTTATTTTAGCACGAACTCTTGGATAGATCAATCGGAAAGAATAGCTTCGAGGTGGTTTCGTACCCTACAAATGATTTCTTCTTATGTAATCCGCTAGATAGGAACTTTGGAGTGATTCTTCGTTGCACATTGAGGGATGGTTATATGATCCAATTATATTAGCATTGTTGAGAGATTGCACTAGCGAAAGTACGGACCCTAGGCCTCTTTTTCAAGCATTGCAATACCGTTTTTGTGCCCGTTTACTATTTGCTACCTTGTTGTTTTATTTATTCATATTATAAAAATATATTTCTATCATCAATATTATACTCTTATCACCATCTCTTCACCGAATTAGTGCACCTATACAATTTGCCATTGTATTGGGTGTGTTGTGGACACAAGAGATTTCTTGTATTTGGTTGCAGGGTTGTTTGAGAGAGACCATCTTCATCCTACACCTCCCACAGATAGATAAACCTTAGGTCATCCACTTGAGGGAAAATTGCTACTATCCTACAAAACTCTGCGCTTGGAGGCCCAACACGAGTCTACAAGAATAAAGTTACGTAGTAGACATCAGCCTCCCCCCAGCTCCTTCTTTACAGCACACATTGATCGATATGCCTCTCTAGCCAGGTGTGCCTACCAGAAATACAAGCTTTCCCTCTTCTCTTCTGACTGTCCATGTCTCACTACCGTCCCTCTTTTCATTGATCTCATACTCGCATACTCCTTCCCCCTCGATATAGTATGCCTCTCGCACCACCTCCTAGCTGCATCCCTCTCTCTCTCTCTATCCTTCTCTCTGGGCCTTATTTGCTTCTAACACATACATGCATGTATACCGATCGACCTCCCTACATATACCTAGGTTGACTTTTAACTATTTTCCCCACACATCGATCGACGTACCTCACAAGTTATGCATGTCCTTTCTCCGACAAAGGACGATTGGTCTTCCTATGTAGTTATGTCTGTTTAGCACAACCATATCGTCCGCCTCATCATTCGTGCATGCCTCCTGACCCGTCTCTCACACACACGTGCACAAACAGGCAGACATCCCCTCTCTTATTGATATTACAGGCGTGACCTCCGTTTGTCTAGCAAGCCTCTCCCACCATTTGTGAGAAGTAACTCCACAACCAACCCCTCCGATACTCTAGCTATGTCGCTCTCCAAACTTTATTCCTCTCCTACACATATGCATGTATGCCGATCGATCTCCTTCAATACATAAGGTAGGTCTCTCTCCTCCTCGACACATATACCAGCCATTGTACCTCTATAGTTAGGTCTCCCCCCCCCACACACACCAATAGTCGAGCGTTATAGGTAGGTATCCATGCCACAGAGACAAACTGCACCTGTCCTCTCTCACGTTCCAGTAGGCCAACCACCCTATATTTTTGACATGGGCACACACAAATTCGATGGCACTCTTTATCGATAGCACGCACACACACATCATCCCTCTCTTCGATTCTATGGATACCTCACGCTGATGATACCTCCACTCTCTTCTCGTGGATCGCCCCCTCTATATATATGATATATCCAGGCCTTTGTTTCACACACATTTCATATGTTACATTTTTTGATTGAAATATCATTGACACATATTCCCTGTCTATCTCTCATGCCCCCCCCCAAAAAAAACACTCACAAACCCACACACTATATCCCTCTACGTTTGTATCTCTCTCACACAACCCCACGTAGGTGGTGTATGTACACGAAGAGAATAGGTGCACGTACTCACGCTTCGTGCCTAATCACACCCGCACGGGTACAGGGTGGAACACATTTCTGTATGAAATGGCAGACCATGTGCTAATTTAGCGTGTATAGTGGCTATTTACCTACAGAGGTTTGTACCATGCGTGCACGAAACAAAGTTCGACTTGATGCGTTGGCGTGTTATTTTTAAATAAAGTTATATCGCTCAATGGGACGTACACAAAATATAAAATGATTTTTATGGAGAAAAAGGTAGCCCCCTCCAATATATATAGTGGAGCCTGCCTGCCGGGGTTTGTCTCTCTTTAGAGTATATCACACAAGGCGGCGGTGGCCTCTCTCTCTTTCTCACCGTTGGTCACTGATCCGGCCGCATCCCGTCCTCAAGCGGAAAGGGAGGATGTGCATCATTTCTCCGTTCGATGGTGTCGAGGCAGCACGTCCCGATCTGCGGTACTTGCCGTTCTCTCTGACCAAGCTCCGACGCGGTAGGGCCTACGCCACTTGCTTGCTACCGTAGTATGGGCAGATCCCGCCCGCAGCCACTCTCCTAGTTACATCCCGATGACCCCCGGGTATCCCCTTCGGCGTTGCTCCACTACCCATCTTCCCACGTCGCTGCATGTGGAAAATCTTGCATGTGGATCTTCCATAGTTATTTGCCCAAAACGTAGCTCGTCCGACGTACTTTCTATATTGCAATATCGTCCTCACACCGTTTTAGACAAACACAACTGTGTTGTTATCTTCCCTTAGGATAAGGAATATGCTTCTTTTTTGTCGTCGTATGTGTCATCAACTGTTATTGGCCAGTAATTGTTTCCTTTCTACCTCTTTTTTTGCAAACAGGGCTATCCATTTCACCATGTTGCTATTGCGACCTTTTGGTGAACTATACAAATCACTTTTTTCTTATGAGTGTTTTGTGCAGTCGTACTAAAATGTCACACGGGCAAAGTCTCTACATTTCAGTGTGATTGCACAAAGGGAGGTTGGTTTTGCTCTATCGTCCTCATCCAACTCCGAGCCTAATCTTCTCCAACTATTTGCTTAAGCTTCTCCAACTAGTTAGTATTAAGAGATACTGCAAAGGTGACCGGCTTCTATTTGTGTGTTTATTGTTTCATCAATAGTCCTCTATTATTGTAATCACACTTAGCATCTTTGGAATAGGGATGCTCAACTCTATTTTAGTGGAACTACACAAAATGATCGGAATGTTGCATGCTCCTGACAGCTACTTTTTTCCTAACATGCCTTGTTGATTTAGACAGAGCTGGAGGGAAGTTGCTGCCAATGAAAGCATGGATCAATTTTAATTTAACACCTTCTCACAACTTTGTCTTCAATTGTGATGTAAATATTAGCTCTGATCTGCTAATCATTGACATGCATTAGCAAGGAAGTTAGTTTTTTTTATTTTTTCCGAAAGAGCATGGATGGCAAGACACACGAAGCAAAAGCTGAAAGCTTAGTGCATTGTACAATTTCATGTCGCTGGAAAATTATTTGTATGGTACATCAATTATGTAAACAAATGCTGGAATCTTGATAGCATTGCCAGAAGCCTCTTCAACATCCGGGTCCATGAGCCATGCACAAAATTATACTCCCTCCGTTCCTAAATTTTTGTCTTTTTAGAAATTTCAAATGGACATATTTTAGAGTGTAGATTTACTCATTTTGCTTTGTATGTAGTCACTCGGAGATCTCTAGAAAGACAAATATTTAAGAACGGAGGGTGCACAACCGCGTGGGAGACTCAGCCCGGTCGTTGCGCTGCACTAATAGTGAGTAATGAGCAGTCAAATCATAAGCCCCACCTTTCCCAATGTAAGTTGCTCAGAAGAAGCAACCATCAATACACTCTTCTTTGAATCCGCACATACTACTCCCTCCATCACTGTTTATGGAGCGGGCTTCAACAATCTCTGGGACCAAGACAACTAGCGACTGACCTGAAAAATAGCATTGGTAGTTATAGCACGATATCTATTACTAGAGGAAATAATGCGTACACACATGCATGCAGTGCTACCACCCTGGGTACACACATGCATGCACTTACTCCACTCCACGTACACACCTACATCGGGAGAAAATTGTGGACTTGATTGCGGTTACCACACCCTAATTAATTTAGAATTAAATCAAATGTGTCTAAAATCTCTCTGGTGGTGGAAATGCATGGAGAGAAATGCATTAGAATGCAGCGCGCACTATAAACTGTGACGGAGGGAGGAGTAGTATGAAGGTGCAAAACCAAGTACGTGTATGGCCAGTCGGTCAACGCACTTCCTCTTGGCATATCACTGACATGTGGGACCGGAGTTTGAGCAAACCGATCTCAATTGACAGCAAAATGGCCAACCCATCGTTCCTTAAGAGAGAGGAGGAGCGAGAACACATAGACGGGCTCGCACGGAGGCCAAGATATATTCGAGCATGGTTGATCGATATCATCATTACATGTTTGATGTTTTTAATAGTACTATTGGGCTGCCGTTTTCCGCACTTCTCTCGAATAAATGTGTACTTTATCAGAGATTAAAATAAAATAAGAGTATAGACGCTCCACCATGCAGTTCCTAGTACCTGTATACTAGTAGTAGTAGTACTCGTACTACTAAACCTTGTGCTTGGCTCTTCGCCTCTTCCTGAAGTTGAACAATGATGGTACTACAGTGTATGCCTCTGGCAATCTGACACTGAATGAACTACTGCACGTCCACCGCCTGGGTGAGGGTAGGTTGCATTAGTCAAAAGCTTCTCGTCATCCTGCGAGGCACCAGGCTTGAGGCAGACGAAGAGGGCGTAAGCCAGCTTCACCTTGTCCTGCAAGATTCTCCTCGTTTTGCGAGTTGACGGGACACACCAAAAAGTAGTGCTAGTCCATACTCCGTCCTTTCCAATTAATCTGGCTTAATCTTTTTTGCGGGTAAATGAGAGAGCTTTATTCATATATAAGCATTCTTAGGACGATCAACCAAGTGACTGGTCACTAGGAAGCAAGGTACCCCACAAAAAAGAAGAAGGAAGTGAGGTGTTTCATCAAGCCAACTCTCAGTCACATTCAAAGTGTAGCCAATACAAAAAAAGACACATCTCTGACATTTTGGGCCAAACGAATTTTTTTTCCTGTCATGCTGATGACACTTTTACGATGATAATTGTGACAAAACCCAGTATCATCATTGATGTGGTGGGCTCCTACTTCTATGACAAAAAATCATGACAGAAAATGGGCTTTTCGTCCTGGGCGGGCTAGAGACGCAGCTGCATGACATTCTTTGGGTCGTCCATGACGGAAAAAACCGTGGTAGAAGCGAAGGTGAGGAAAATATCGGGGAGTTCCCGGTTACGGTGGGTGGTTGGGGTCGAGCGATGCATGGAGCTTTGCGCATTTCTCTTGTACACATACGCACGTGTGTGCGAGGCGTTGGGCTCTAACTGAACCTGAGCGATTGCACTAGCTACGTTACTGAACCCGATTGATCCGTTGCTATTAACTGAACCAGAGTGATTCCTTTGTTGCTGCTACTAACTGAAGCCGATCGAACCTGCTGCCTCCTTCCCTTGATGAACAGTGA